>NW_027183905.1:2887500-2990355 GCF_041296385.1 Aphelocoma coerulescens
TTCCCTCAGGCAGACCCAACACACGGGACTTGAGCTGCCAGCGGCCCAGGTCACCCTCTGCCAGCCCCGCTCCTTGGACCTTGTGTCCCCACAAGCAGACACAAAGTGTTTCTGCTGCTCCCCCTCCTGCACAAATCCACAGAGAGCTGGGATTTTTCCAAGTCTCGTGTCTCCATTGTGCCGTATTCCCAAAGAAGCAGCAGCCCCTCCCGATGAACACGGCAAGTTGCACGGATGCTTGTCAGCTCCACTGCCTGCCTAGAAATCTGGAAACTGCTTCTAAATGCTGCTCCCTTCAGCTCTGGGGCACCGACTGACACAGAGCTGGGAAACAAATGCCCTGGCTGCTGGCTGACAAGGTGAGTTCCGCCAGAGTCAGAGCTCTGTGGGAAATCTCTATCCACGCCTCTCCTTTGAATAGATCCGCACACGGGGTGCGCAGGGACGTGTCCTGTATGGAAAGGAAGGAGTGTGCCAGCACCGGGACTGACACTTTCCCTCTCCATGTGCGTTCCACAGCCACGGGTACACAGACGTGATGGAAACCCTCGCACAGCCAGAGCCTTCTGTCCCTGCAGAACGGAGCGCGGCGGGTGGGGGCGGTTGGTGGGCAGCGAGTCCCGGACAGCGGGCGAGATCCGGCTCCACAGCTGCCAGGCCCCGCTAAGGCTTAATGCCGCCTCCTCGGCAACAGGAAAGGCCTTCAGCCTCGTCCCTGCCCAGAGGGGCAGCGCTGGCCTGGCCGCACAGCTCGTTTTCCCCACAGGTTGCAGGAGATGAGATCACAACGCTTGCAAACACCGACTGCGAGCCACAGCTCTGGATGCTCACCATGAACCTCAGTTCTGCCAGCGCTGTCTGCCCCAGGCTCCAGGGGATGCAGTGGGAGCCCGGCTGGGCTCTGCCCTGGGGCCATCCTCCAGGGACAGCTGCACACAGGGAGCATCTGGTTGCCACAAAGAGCCAGGCCATGGCTGCAGGGAGCTGCTCCAGGTGTGGCCTGCACTGCTGTGTGCTGCGCTCTGGGGCTGCTGCTCCCCGCAGAGGGGACTGCACTGGGGTGCCAGAGGAGACAGAGAAGCTCCAGCTTAAGCCTAACTGGGCTGGGGGGCTGGGCTGGGAAGAGTGGCGAGGGTCAAGGGCATTCACAGAGCTCATCCTGCTCTGTGAAGAATGAGGAAAAGGAAGTGGGAACCCAGCAGTGAGCAGAGCTGAGGCCTGGAGAGCAGCTCTGAATGACCCCCAAATCTCACCAGAGCTCTGAGACATTGCTGTTCTTCAGCCAGTGACAACATGAGTCCTTAAACCTGGGGCTCACTCTTCCTCGTGGCCAGGGGCATCAAGGAAGGCTACAGTGCAATGGGGACTGCGGTGAGCTGGGAACTCACTGGGGGAAAGAGGGAGCACTTGTGGAGCAAAAGGCAGGTGGGGGAGAGAACTGTTGAGAGAAAGGCTGAGCTTCAGCTTGAGCAAGCTGAAAAATGGCATTGGGGGTCATCCCAGACTGATTTCATTTCAGAAGTTACTGAACAAGTTTGTTATTGGGGGGGTGTCATATTTTCCCCTGAAGGTGCACGCTCTGCAAACTTGAGCTGCACTGCCGAGCTGCTCAAGCACGTCTCTGCTGCAGGTCACGGCGTTTCTTCTTTGGCTTCTCGTGGCCCCGGGGCTGAGCCGCAGCAGAGCCCTGGCGGAGCCCAGAGCAGCCTCAGCATCCCCAGAGCCCGGCTGCAAGGAGAGAAAGCAGAAAGCGCCCGTCAGCTGAAGGCTCCCGTCCCCCTTGTCCCAGCCGCCCGCGGTGCCCAGGCCGTGCTGGCCGCGCTCAGAGCGCTGCCCAAAGCTGCCCAGCATTGCTGCCTCTGGCAGGAGAGCAGGAGGGCAGGACACGTGCCCAGCCTGCAGCCGGCCGTGGCACAGCCACCTCCTCAGCAGCTGCCCAGAGCAGGATGCTGCTGCGCTCGCTGCCGTCTCCCAAAAGCCCTTATCCCAGCCGTGCCAAGAGGACGGGCACCCACCTCACGCCTCCCGCTGCCAGAAGAAAAACTGCTCCCAAACGGTGTCCTCAGCCCTTCTCCAAGGGCACGTCCCATCCACGCCACAGCTGCTCCCAAGCATCCGGACCAGACAGCACCTAGAACGCTTCCTTTGGAAAAACAAACCATAAATCAATGAAAAGAGATTACAGACAAAAACGGAAAACAAGGAAAATGGTAAAAAATCTTCTCTCTGCTGGGGCCTTGAGGAAGGCCCAAGCCCGCCATGCGAGGGAAAAACCCACCCACGGGCCAGGGCAGCCCACGCTTTCTGCCTTCCCCCTGCACTGCCCCCAAAAGTCATGCTGAGCCCAAAGCAAACAAGGGCAGTGGAGCAGCCCAAGCCCTTCCTTGCCTGCAGAGCAAAGCAGCCCATGCACAGCTTCTGGTGTCCAACCTCTGCTCCCACCATGGGGCTTTGTTTGTGTCGGGCTGGCTGCCCCAGCCCCAGCCACAGCGCGGGCCACGGTGGGTGCTGGGGGCTGTTGGCAGGGCCAGGAGCAGACTCCCAGTTCAAAACCAGCCCAGCCCATCCCCCCAGCCCTGCCAAAAAGCAGTTTGGCAGCCGACTGAAGAATTGGTTGCATCCGCCCCAGCAAAGGGGGGAACCTTTGCTTCCCGGCCAGGCTGTGCCATGCACAAATCTGGGAGCATCCCCCTGCATGTGGACTCATCTGCAAATTCGCTGTGGAGCCTGGCTTTGGAGAAGGTGCCACAATTGAAGTCCATCATCTTCAGCTTGCCAGCTGGAGGAAGAGCTTGTCATCCTTGATGTCACCCTCCATGTCTCCAGCAGCAGCAGCCGCACCTGGCACAGCTTCTCCAGGGGCTCCTTCTTCCCTGGGGCTGGAGCAGGCTGTCAGTGCTCTGCCCAGGGCCTCGGCTGTCGCTGAAGAAGGACAAGCAAAAGCAGCTGGCGTGGGGGCCACCAGTGCTGGGAAGAGCAGCTCAGCTCCAGCAGCAGGGCTGCGCGTGCCCAGCTGAGGAGCCCTGCGCAGCGATTCAGGCAGGACAAAAACTCTTCCCTTCTTTGCTGCTTCTTGCCAAGGCGCGTGTGCAGCTGGAACTTACCGGCTCCCTGGGTCAAAGCGTGCGTGTGGCTCTCTCCCTTCTCCTATGGCACGCGAATATCCTGCATCCAAGGATCACAGGACAGGTCTTCTAATGAGGGCCTTTCCGAGGAGAGCACGGATAAACACCGTCGGATGAGATTCTGGCACTCTGCGGACAGAAAGCAGAAAGCACCAGTCAGTTGCTGAAGGCTCCTGTCCGCTTTGCCCCACTCTTGCCATGGCCAGGCCGTGCTGTGTGTGCTCACGGCTGGGCCTAAACTTTGCCATCAATTCTTTCTTTTGGAGGAGAGCAGGAGAGCAGGACATTGCCACCTCCTCAGCAGCTGCCAGAGCGGGATGCTCCTGAGCCCGCTGCTGTCTCCCAGCACTGCTATTCCCCCCGTGCTGCAGAGACGAGGATCCACCTGGAGAGAGCCGTCGTGGGAGCGCGAGCCGGCCCCAGGTGCTGTTCCAGCCCCTCCTGAAAGGGTGCTCCCCACAGACCATCTGGTGCAGCACGATGCCCAGGGACCAGACGGTCGCTGCCTCGCCGTAGTACCAGCCGAACTGGGTCCATTCCGGGGGGCTGTAGGATGGTGTTCCTATGGAATAGAGATGGAGTTCTTCAGGGGGACGCTGTCTGCTCCCAGAGCCTCGCCCCAGCATCCCTGCGCATGCGGGGGCCGCAGCAGCGGCACGCGGCGTGACCCGCTGCCCTCTGGCCAGCACCTGGGACTTGTGTACAAACTGGGGGTTGGAAAAGAAGCTGCTGGTGTTGCAAGAGGGCAGCGGAAGCCCTGGCAAGGCCCGAGCATTCCATGCAAAGGAAAAACCCACTTGGTGCTGGGGAAAAACCACGCTTTCATCCTCCCTGCCTGCACTGCCCCAGAAACCATTCTTAAGCCAAGGAAACCACGGGCAGCAGAGCAGTCCGAGCCCTGTCTCGCCTGCACACCAAACGGGCTGGAGCACAGGTTCTGGCCCCCCCCTCTGCTACCCTCACCCACGCGTGTTTCTGTGGCGCTGGCTGCCCCAGCCCCAGCGCCAGTCCTGGGCAGAGTGGCTGGCGAAGGCTTCCAGCAGGGCTGGAAGATGGCCCCTCAGCCAGCGCCGCTCAAAAGCAGCTCAGCTGAACACTCCGGCTGCCATGACTGGCAGCAAAAGGGAGAATCCCCCCTGCCACAGCCGGCTTGGGCTGTGAGATGTTGGGCTGTGAGATGTTGGGCCGTGAAATGTTGGGCTGTGAGATGTTGGGCTGTGAGATGCCGCTACCAGGAGCCTCCCCCTGCGTGGGCTCACCTGCAAAGCTGGTGTAGGCTGCGGCTTGCAGGTAGGTGCCACAGCCAAAGTCGATGAGTTTGGCCTGCCCGGTCACCAGGTCAACCAGGATGTTCTCCGGTTTGATGTCCCGGTGCAGGACCCCGCAGCTGGTGCAGTGCCGCACGGCCTCCAGCACCTGGCGGAACAGGTGCCGCGCCACCTCCTCGCACAGGAAGCCCCGTGCCCGAATGAAGCGAAGGAGGTCCTGACACTGCTCCGGGCGCTCCAGCACCATCAGCACGTTGTTGGGGAGCTCCTGCCACTCGTGGAGCTGGACGATGCCAGGGAAGCCAGCGGACACCTTGTCCAGCAGCACGATCTCCAGTGGTGCTCGGGTGCCGTCGGGCTGCGGGAGGAGCACGGTGCCGTCAGCGGGGCTGATGCCGTGCCGGGGCTCGGGAAGCCCTCAGCCAGCCGGGGACGCTCTGCGCGCTCCGCTGGCCCCACGGCCGCTCTCCCTCGAGGCGTTCTGGCGGCTTCCACCCTGCCGGGCCTCGGCTCATCCCCGCCCGTCGCGCCCCGGCTTCTCCCGCTGCCCCTCGCTCACTCACCAGCTCGCCCCAATGGCCGATGCGGTTCCGCGGCACCCGTTTGATGGCCACCTGCAAGGCAAGGGGAGCAGCGGGCTGAGCTCGCCGCCCGCCGTGCCCAGCCCCATGCTCCTTCTCCTCCTCCTTTGCCCCCCGCCTCCTGCGCCCGCCGCCGGCCCCGCCACTCACCGGGGCGCCGTCCGAGAGCCGCGTGGCCGCGAAGACGCTGCCGAAGCCGCCGCGCCCCAGCAGCGAACCCAGCCGGTAGCGCTCCTTCAGGCCCTGCTGCGCCTTCCGTGCCCGCGAGACGCGGCCGTCAGCGCTCGGCCCGGGGCCAGGAACGGCCCCCGAGCGCCGCTCAACCGCCCCGGGCCGGCCATCCGCACATGGTGGCTCTTTTGGAGGGGCCACCGGCGGCTCGGGGCCGGCGGCCGCGCTCAAGAGCGGCGGAGCTCGGAGCGGGGAAGACGCTGCGGAGGCGGCGGGAGCGGCCGCGCCGCCTGTGTCCCCGGCGGGCCCCGGGAGGAGCCGAGGCCGGGGCCGGGGGCGAGGTCGGGCCAGCCGGAGCCAGGGGCTGGCGATGGTGCCCAGGAGCCAGGCACTGATGCCCGCCCAGCAGCGCCACAGCCAGGACGGCGAGAGCCGGGCGGAGGCGGGACCGCGGCGGGACGCCCGGGGGCGGGGAGGGGGCAGCCCCGCCCGGGGCCGGGGGCAGGCCGGGGGCATGGCCCGGCCGGGCCTGGGGAGAGGGAGGCCGCGGGAGGGGGGGTTGGGGAACCAAAGGGAGAGCGGGAGAGGGTGCGAGACACTGGGAGAGGGAGAGGAGGAGCAGGAGAAGGGACGCAGAGGGTTCGTAGACTCGCTTCTTTTGCCCTGCTGCCGCTGCTGCCGCTGCTGCCGCTGCCGCTGAAGCGCTGGGAGCGTTTGTCCGCGTGTCCGTGTGTCCGGTGCCCGTGTGTCCGTTCCCCCCCGCGCGCCCCACGGCCGAGCCCCGCGCGCCCCGGGGCAGCACGGGCCGCTCCGCTCCGGGGCCGAGGCGGAGTCCCGGAGCATCTCTTGCTCCCGCAGCCACACCAAACCCGCTCGGCCATTGGCAGCAGTTTTGCACACGTTTCCCTTTGAAGGGCTCCTCTCTACCCCCATTTCCAAGGAGTCTCCCTGGGGTTTTGGCACCTGCAGCGACAGGGCAGCGATTGGGCTTCAAACTTCAAGAAAGACATGGAGGGGCTGGAGCACGTCCAGAGATGGGAATGGAGCTGGGGAAGGCTCTGGAGGACTTCTGAGGGGCAGCTGAGGGATCTGAGGGCGCTGAGCCTGGAGGAAAGGAGGCTCGGGGGGACCTGGCTCTCTCCAAGTCCCTGCCAGGAGGGGGCAGCCAGCAGGGGTGGGGCTCTGCTCCCAAGGGAAAGCACGAGAGGAAATGGCCTCGGGGGAACTCTTGGGCTGGAGGGTGGGGAAATTCTCATCCTCCGTGTCTCGACATAGGGGGAGGGGGGGAGGGGGGGTGGGGTCGGGCACGACCTGGGGAGACGGGGTTGGTGACGCTGGGCTGGGGACACGGGAAAGGGCACGGGAAGCCAAAGCCCCGCTGAGCGCTGGCGCTGGGCTGGCACGGGGTGAGCCGGCAGCAGGGCCCCGCAGTCCTGAGGGACTCGCCCTGACGGCCGGGGAGTATTGATCCTGGTCTCTAAAACATGAGACTCAATAAAATATCATTAAAAGATGCCTCCTTCTCCTTCTCCTCCTCTCCTATCCCTTCTCCTGCTCCCCCCGGGCCCAGCGCCCACCCTTGGCCCCCCGTTCTCCCAGCGCGGCCGCATCCCGCGGGAGGAGCCGGGATGGAGCCGGGACAGGTCGGGCTGGGGCAGCGCTGGGCTCTGGGCCCGGCCTGGGCGCCCCCCACGCGCCCCCTCCTCAAATTCCCCTGGCGGGGGGCGCTGGGGGCGAGGGGGGGGCGCAGGTGGGGTCCGGGTGGGGAGCGCTGAGCGCTGCGGGTCTGCCTAGCAACTGGTGAGTCACCAGCGCCGCGCGCTCTGATTGGCTGAAGCTTGTCGTGCGCTGTCTCTGATTGGCGCCTTTCTTCGGGGCTCTTTTGGGGGGACTTTTTCTGTGGGATTTGGGGGTCGTTGGAGGCTGTGGGATTTAGGGGCGTCCCGGCACGTTTTGCTGTTCTCTGGGGGCTGTGTTGGCGTTCAGGTGCTTCCCAAGGGCCCCCCAGAGCGGGGTGACACGGTGGGGACACAGGGGGGTCCCCATTCCCGATCCATCCCAGGGTCGGTTCTGCCCCCTCCACTCTCGGCTCCCCCTCAGTTTCCTCCAAGTCTCTCCCCAGTGCCGCTCAATAAACGGGACCAGCCCAAACTGGGAAGCTTTATTGGGAACACTGGGAGCAGCCGGGCGGGGACAGAGTGACAGCGGGGCTGGGGGGAAACACGACCCCCCAAAATCATCGCGGGGACGGAGCGGGGGGTCCCGGTCGGGCCCGAGGCCACGGGGAGGGGCTGCGGCCACCGGCGGCTCAGGAGCTCTGTGGGCAGAGCAAAGGGGGTGACACCGGGCTGGGGGGCCCCGGGGGGGAGCACAGAGCTCCGGGGGAGGGGGGACACGACCTCCAGACCCCTCCCATCATCTGCTTGTGCAGGTAGAAGCCGAACCCCAGCGTCAGGAAGACGAAGCCCAACACGAAGCCCCCGATCCCCGTCAGCATCTTGGGGGGCGGGGGGGCAGCTTTGATGGGGGGGGGAAGGGGAAGACGAAGTCAGGAAACGGCAGCGGCTGCCGGAAAGGAACCAGAATGGACTGGGACAGGCTGGGATGAACTGGGACAGAATGGGACACCAGGATACACTGGGACCAGGACCGGGACTGGGCAGGAGCAGATTTGGAGCACCAGGGATTATACTGGGATATATTGGGACCACACTGAGGGCTACTGGGAACATGCTGAGGCCCAATGGGTGCTGCTGGGATATACTGGGAGTGATTTGCACCATACTGAGACTGACTGGAATCATTCTGGGAGTGACTGGAACCACAGTGGTGGTGAAAGGGTGCAGTTGGAAAAATGCAGGGGGCAACTGGGATCATCCTCGGAGCAGCTGGCCCATACTGGGGTCATACTGGGATCATACCGGGAGTGACAGGGTCATATTGGAGTGACTGGCATAGTTCTGGGAGTATCTGGGAGTGACTGGAATCATACTGGGGGTGACAGGAATCAAACCAGACTCATACTGGGAAGTTACCTGGAATCATCCTGGGGGTGACTGGATTCATACTGGGATCATGCTTAGAGCAACTGGGACCATGATGGGGGAAAAAGGCATCACAGGGACTGACTGGGAGTGGCTGGGTTCATACTGGAAGTGACCAGGGCCCTACCTTACTCTACTGGGAGGGACTGAGAGTGAAAGGAACCATACAGGGCATGACTGGGAACAACTGGGACCATGTTGGGGGCAACTGGGATCTTATTGGGAACGACTGGGAACATAAAAGCTTGAGTGGAGTTTTTATCCCATGGCATTCCTGGGGAGCAGCGGCAGCTCCGCGCCCCCAGCCCGGGGGGTGGGAGCAGGGGAACCGCTGGCAGCACCTTCGGGGCACAGCCGAGGGCTGGGGGGCTCCTCCCCCACTTCATTTTCTCTGCCCAATTCAAATCATCCCCTCCCATTCAAATCCCCTCCATTCACATTTTCTCCCCACCATTAAAGTTTCCTTGCCCCAATTCAACTTTTCTCCCCAGTTAATCCCTGAGGCCCCTCCCCGTCCCCGGCTCCTCCTGGCAGGACCCGGCCGGGACCTTCTGGAAACAGCAGCGGGAAGAGTTCCAAAATTCCTCATTACTTCCATCGATTTCCTTGGTTTCTGGGGCATTTTCCTGCGGCTGCTCCGGGCCATGGCTGAGGGGTCCCCTCGGGCTCCAGCCCCTTTCCAGCCCCTTTTTCCAGCTCTTTTCTTCAGCTGACCCAAACCTGTGGACTTTGGGGGGCGGGAAGAGTCGCTCTGCTCGGGGGGTCCCCGTGGTGCCCCAGGGAGGCCCCGAGGCCGCAGCGCGGTTCCCTCGGGCCCCTTGGAGCGTTTGGAATCTCCAACTCTCAGCAATCGCTGTCCGTGGCATTCAGTCCCCTGTTGGAGAGGATGAAAGTTTGGTAAGAAAGTTTCACAGATATGTAGGCTTGGCAGAAAGATCTCTGAATGTAGAAACTGAGGGTGAGATAGAAATGAAAGCAAGTTTTGATGTAGAGAAAAGGTGTTTTGCTGAACCAGTGATCATTGAATAACTGAGAAGGCAAAGGTTGGAGATGAGCTGGAAGGAGATTTTTATGATTAGAACAAAGGTATGTGACAACAAACAAAGACGTGTTTTTCACCAAGTAAATAAGTCTCAAGAAGAGCATAAGTAAATAGAAAACATGTTTTTACCAAAAAGAGAGAGCTATCACCGGCAAACAAATGTCGATGTGGCAGGTGGAAGAAAGGTCTGAGAACTTTCCATTGTAAGCTTTAATTGTAACTTGCTTACTCTTGTGATTGGATAATAATGACTATAATATGGTAGTAGCTATTTGGCTATAGCCAAATGTAAAAGTATTGTGTATGGTGCTTATTGGTTGATATGTATTAAGATACTCTGCAAAGAAAGGTTTAAAATGCTTTGTAACTTGAACAGAAAGCTATTACCACAGGCCTAGGCCCTAGGGTGTATCACCGTGTCCCGCAGCCATAGGGAAGAGGAGGAGAGAAGGTCCAGCAGGCAGGAATTGTGCAGCAAGATTGATTTATTTAATTATTTTACAAACTCTTTTATAGACTTTTTTCTTCAGAGTCTAATTGGACAAAGGATCAGCCTCCCCTTGGGGATTGGCTAAAATCCTAAAACATCCATTGTCAAAATATTTTTCTACTGTACCATAAACAAGACTTTTCAAGGTTGCAGGTAGTTTGGTTGTTTGCATTCCCTGCCACCTCTTCTGTGAGAGAGAAAAGTCTCTCACGGACTTAGAAAATAGCAAGAAAATCCTTGCTAGCAGCATTTTTGTATCTACAATTCCCCCTTTTTGTCTGATAAGAGAAAAACTCTACTATTAATCCTAAATAGAAATTTACATCAGTTATTAATTCTAAATATGTCCTTAAGGCTTTAACAATCTGACTCCATAACAAGAAATTTAAAGTTCAGTCTCTGCTTGTAGAAGGACCATCCCAGTCTCTGCTTGTAGAAGGACCATCTGCCTGATGGTTGACATCCTGGTCATCATCAGAAGAGTCATTAGGCTGATGATCTACATTCTGGTGGCCATTTGGATGGTTGGCGTTCTGGTCATCATTTGGAGGTTGCCTGTTCTGCCTCTGGTGCCATAGGTCAGGGCGAACGCATTTTGCAGGTAGCCACCGTACCCCAGTATCTGTGGAAACGCAAGCATACCCACGACTCCAAACGATAAGCTCATGCAGCCTTCCCACTGGTTAGTGAGTAAATTCCGCACCCAGACTTTTGCCCAGGGCAGTTGTGTCTCGCCTGAAGACTGCAGTGAGAGAAAATGATTCAGAATAACAGGATTATTTGAATTTTGTGGTACTGTAAGGTGATTAATTGTATACGAGCTTTTGCTAGTCGGCTTCAGTCCCGGGCTGGCCCTGGGCTGGCGGCAGCGAGCCCGACAGAAACCAACGCCCGCGGGGCCACCGGGGCTCAGAGCCGTGCAAGGGACGCTTTGGTTTGCAGGGACAGAAGGGCCTGGGCTCCTCCCCTGCCCCGTTTGACTTGGTTTAGGATTCAATATTTTGGCCGACGTAGGAGGGGAAAAAGGCGTGGTTTTTCTCCAGCATTGGGCGGGTTTTTGCCTCGCCTGGAGCACTTGGGCCTTCCCCGGGCCCCCTCTGCCCTCTTGCAGAACCAGTGGCATTTCCCACCCCACGCGGTTTGTAAACAAGAGTCGGCTGCAGTCGAGAAGGCTCCAGGCGCCTCCTTCCAGGCTGACTCTGCCGATGCTGAGGCTGCTCTGGGCTCTGCCGGGGCTCTGCTGGGGCTCAGCTCTGGGCAAGGCTGGGCCCGCTCTCCCCTCGCATTGCTCCGGGCAGCTGAGTCAGGGGGGACAAGGAAGGGACACGTCAAGGGACTTGAGGTTTAACAGAGTTTTTATTCAAAAAACTGCCATAGCTACCAGGCTGTCCTAACCACCATAACTAACTAGCAGTGCTAACTACCGTAACTATCCACTTGTCCTAACTACTATAACGAAAAGCTGTCCCCAGGTGCTTCACATCCTCCGCTGCTCCTTCAATTGCTTTGCTGCAGCGATCAGAGGGCTCAGGCTGGAGAGAGGCTTGGCTGATGATAAAAATGGGTGCTGCCCAAAGGATGAAAAAGAAAGAAATCAACTGTTACTTTCCCAAGTCAAGTTCCTCACAGGCTCTGTTGCAACAGGACAAAGGGGAATGGTTTGAAACTCAGGAGAGGGAAGCAGGCTCAGATTAGATCTGAGGCAGAATTTTTTTATCAGAAGAGTGGGGAAACACTGGCAGAGGGTGCCCAGAGATGTGGGAGGTGCCTCCTCCCTGGAAACATCCAGGCTCAGGTCAGGCAGGGCTCTGAGCCACCTGATCTGCTTGAAGATGTCCCTGCTCCTTGCGGGGCACCTGGTCCAGATGACCTGCAAAGGACCCTGCCAAGCCAAACCAGGCGAGGATTCTGCTGGCTTTGCATGTGAAAAGCAGCGAGACTGGACACTATTGGAGGGGGCCCCACGAGAAAACCCCTCCCTCGCGCTGCTCTTTCCCCTGCAGCCGCTTCGCATCCACCTGCAGCAGCTCCTGGGCAGACCAGCGCCGCTCCTCGTCCGGCTCCAGGCTGCACTCCAGGAAGTCCCGCAGCAGAGCCGACAGGCGCCTGGGCTCCTGCAGCTGCGGGGTCCCGTTCTGCCGGATCAGACAGCGAGCCTGCGCGAAAAGCAAACACTTCTGAAAAAGCTCTGCCAGCTTCCTTCACACCCACGAGTGCTCACAGCGACCCCGGTTTCTCAGCCCCAGTCTCCAGGGACACTTTCCTCCCTGGCAGAGATGCTGCTCAGAGCTCATTTTTCTATGCCAACCAAAAAAGCCAAACACTGCTGCAGCCACAGCCATTCCAACATCCACATGATCTTGCCTTGAGAGCCAATGTCATTGGCTGACTTTGTTAGTTGGAACCTCCATCAGAAATAGCCCATTTTGCTTTTCCAAATATGGACACCAGCTTTACAGGCCATTTGCAAGAGTCTGCCTGTGGTATTTCCAAGGATTCTTACGTCAAATGCATCCCTGCAGTGCCACTGACACTCAAGTAAATGCATTCAAGATGTTCCATCCCAGAAACTGACAGGCAAGGAACCCGAGGTTTGGGTTGCTGAAAGCTCAGCCTTGGTGACATGGAGAAAGTAGCTTGGGCGAGGAAAGAAATATGTTAGACTATGGGGATGTTAAACAATCATCTTCATGTTTTAGACAAGTTTCCCAGTGAGAAGAGTCAGGGGGAGTTCATCTCGCAGAACCTCTTTCAGAAACTCCTTCAGAAAACTTGTTGGGTTTGGGTGTGGGTTTTGGGGTTGGTCTGGGGTTTTCTGCAAGATAAGGTTAGAGCTGATGCTCTAGCTTCATGTTTTCAGGTCATCCTTGCAGACAGAAGAGCTGCAACAACTTAAAACCCAAAGCAAATTCTGGAGACTGCAGAATATTCGTCTGTGCTCAGGCTCGAATCCTCTGGGAATTCCCTTCCCGATGGGCAGAGCCCTCGGGCTGCTCCTCCCAGGGCGGGTCCCTCTGTGCTCACAGGCCTCTGCAAACTCTGGGAAATTTGCCTCTTACCATGGCCGCCGTGTGCTCGAAGTAAGGAGGTTCTCCTTCCACCATCTCAATGGTCACAATGCCCAAGGACCAGATGTCCACCTTGGGGCCATAAGGAGAACTGGTCACAACCTCTGGGGCCATCCAGTGAGCAGTGCCCACCATGGAGCTGCACTGCTCCTGCTCAGGGCTGAGCTGAGCGCAGAGGCCAAAATCAGCTGAGGACAGAAACAAACACTGTCAAAGGCAGCTGGAATGAGGAAACCAAGCACAAAGATTGCCCACTCTCAGTCTGAGAATGCACTGCTGAATCCAGCTGGAAAAGTCCTCAGGGCTGTAGCCAAGGCAAGATGGAAGTGGACCCTTAAAGGAACCCTCAGCTTTCATGCAGTGGCTTTTAGTGATTCCCTTGAAGCTTCAGATTCCAACTCCCGCCCCTCTGCAAGGGCCACACCCAGAGCAAAGCCAGTGCTGACACCCTGCTCCTCTCCTCAGCTCTCTGCATGGGGCAGCCGCTCTCAGCTGGCAGCAGGGGCCGGGCACCGCCACCAGCAGCACTTGTGGGGCTCTGGCCATCACTGGGAAGCAGCCCCACACCCGCAGCCCGGGAGCGCCGTGCCTGACCAGGAACACCCACCCAGCTTGACAGAGCCGTCCGTTGCCAGAAGGATGTTGGAGCTCTTCAGATCTCTGTGGATCACCCGGTTTGAGTGGAGGAAATCCAGGCCCTGCAGACACTGAGAGAGAGCAAGAAACACGAGGGTGGAAATCCATGGCCGGAATACACAATCACACAAGAAAGGACAGTTTAGAATTCTGCCAGCAGCAGCTTTGCTGTGCCAGGCCAGGAGTGCAGTGCAGACAAGCTCCGGGCAAATGGTTCAAGGCAAAGCTGAGAACAGCAAATCAAATCAAAAAAGACAGAGTCCCACAAAGAGCAGGAAAGAGGACAAGAGCAGAGTGGAAGTGCAGTGACACTGGCAGGCCGTTCACTTCAGAGGCTCTTTCTTCTGCAGCTCATAAAAACAACACAGAAACAAAGCTCTGAGCATGGAGCCACTCCTGTTCTCAGGCCCTGCTTGGAAGGAGCATTGTGTCCAAGCCATGGGAAGCATGAGCAGGATCCCTCACCTCCCGACTGACAGCTGCCATCTCTCCTTCAGCCATGCGTGTCTGTCTGACAACGTCCTGCAAAGTTCCTCCATCCATGTATTCCATCACCAGCCAGAGATCTTCATCAACAAGGAAGCTGGAAGAGGCAAACAATGGCATGGAGGTGAACATGCACTGCTCAATTCCCTGATGGAAAAGCCTCTGGTGGAGTTTTGTTTCCAGGTCACTTGTAAATGAGGACAGAATCCAATGCAGAGACATTCCTGCCAGGCTGCACAGTCCTTGGGATCTGCACAGTCTAAAGGAGAAGGAGACGCCTGTGGGAAAGGAGAGGCCTTAGATGGCAAGCAAGTGAAAAATGCAGTTTAGCAACAGCCCAGATCAATGTGGAACCACAACACTTGCCCTCAGCTGGTTCAGCATCTGAACTCAGCACTTCCACCGTTCCTTCCAGAACAAGGCAACACAATTTCCAGAGTTATCCAGGGCAGGAGGCCGTGCAGGACTTAGGACAAAAGTGGTCAAGTGTTTGGAAAACGTTGCAGAAAGTCCCTTCAGAAACAGGCAAGGCCATTACAAAATGGGCAAATGAGGCATTTCTGGAAACAAGAACCTGGTCTTCCTGGCATCTGCAGCAATGGAAAAGAGTTGGGAAGGAGAAGCCAAGGGAAATAATGTCTGCCAGGGTCAATCAGCACTTGTTATAAGACCCAGAAAAATGGGTCAGCTTGAAGGAAAAACCAAACCAAAGCAACAAAAGCACACGGAGGGAGTGAACTCACAGGCTGTTGTTTTGGGAAGCTACGGCCGGGTGAGGCTTTTTCAAAACAGGCTACAGACTGCGGATGCCAGGAGAGATTAACGCAGGGCCCGTGCACGGGATAAGAGCTGAAGCACTCACCTGTCCAAAAAGCTGACAATGTTGGGGTTCTTCTTGTCCTTCAGGACCAGGATCTCATTCACAGCTCGTTCCCTGTTCTGCCCTCTGAGACTCATTTTCTTTATGGCCACCTGAAAGGACATTGCAGCCCTTGAACTGCAGGAGTCTGGGGCAGGAGGCCGCAGCAAACACGGAGCGAGTCTTTGTGGAGTGACGGAGCCGGGCTGTGCCAAACTGCCTTGGGATGGGACACCCGGGCTCAGCAAGTGACATTCCCACAGCCCATTTCTCTGCTCGCTGCGGGGCCGCTTACAGGACACAGGGCCAGAGACATTTGGCCTTGGAAGCTCTGCAGAAATGGGCCCTCAGCTCTCAGCCTCAAAGCTCTCACAGCATTCTCTGCACCTGCAGTCTTCTCAAACCGCCTTAGTTTACCACCACTCTCATTATCATTCAAACACATTTTGCAAGCAGGAAGTAATTCTGCTTCTGTGAAAACAGAGCAAAACAGCCGGGAACCCTTTAGCAATCCTGGGGGATTTGGTCATGATTTCAAACGCAACTGCTCTGTTTGGGATTGCACAACAGAGCAAACACGCACAAACATTGCTCAGATGATCCCTGTCACGGGCTGTCACTGACACCAGACCCAAACACAGCTGCAGGGTTTAGGAGAGAGCTTTGCTCTGCACATCCATCTTCTCATTCCTCTCCCTCTCTCTGGGAACAGCTGCAGTAGGACTAAAACCCCAAAGTGATCCCAAGCAGGATCGTTCCTTAATTAGGTCTTGAGGTATCCTTTGAAGATGAAACGCAGGATGGAAAAACTGCTAAACAGTGTTCCTGTCCGAGGCTGGGATGAAGATAAATTAGGCCTCAGCCTCCACCAGCTGATGCACTGATGTTTTCAGATATGAAGACCAAGCCAGCGTGTCCTGCTCTGACAGACACCGCTGCCCTCCTTGCATTCCTTTGGGCACTTCAGAAGGCTCAAGTCTGTCCCAGCCGTGCTCTGCAGGCTGACACTGCTGTGCCTTCAGAGGAACAGCCTGTGCAGGAAAGCTCTGCTGGCCCCCCAAAGCTGCAGCCACAGCTCCCAGCAGAGGGGAAAGCCCTCGAGAGCTGCCCGACGTGCTGGGCGTGGTGACACTGACCTCTCCTCCAGTGGCCCTGTCGAGTCCTTTATAAACGGTTCGGAAAGCCCTGGAGACAGAACAGCAGAGAAGAAAGAAGCAGCGCTTTAGGCCCTGGGAGTGAAAGCCAGCCCAGACAGGAGATCTCTGCTGCCTGCAGCGTTTACAAAACACCTGGGTGCATCGACCCTTCAAACAGCAGCGCAGCAGCCACCAGCCCTGTGCCTCGCAAGGTGTGCGAGAGAAAACTGAGGCCCAACACGAAGGAAAAGGGCTGGAGCAAATCCCAAATGTCCACACTGAATTACTTGAGTCCAAAACCTAGGGTGGGAGCAGGTGTCTAAAGAACTGGAGAAGAATGTGTTTCATCCTTTTCCATTTCCTGCCTATGAGCTGCAGGATCCACAAGGGCCTGCCATCAGGCAGCTGATGCATTTTCCCCCCCAGTGCAGCAGCTCTGTGTCTATTACTGAATGTACGGGGCTTACTACCTGTGCTGAAAAGAGCACTTATTAGTTCATCTCTGGTTTCTGTTTCTAAACTGTTATGTTGATAATCCTGACCGGTGGATATTTTAGGAAGCAAAATATTTGAAAGGAATCTTCTTGAGAACTGTTTTCTGACAGTCACCAGATGGTGAGCTGCTCTTTCAGGCAATCAAATTCCAGGGACAGAAGATCTTCCAGGTCCTGCTCCTTGCTGCAGGCAGGACACTGCCGGCCTCAGGGGCCTCTGATGGTGCCTTCTGACCACAGTTACCAATTCTGATCAGGACTGAGAGACATCAGGATCGTGGCCCAGTGTCTGAAGCTGTTTGCAGCTTGCCTGGCTTCTCACTTGATCCTGCACCAGCAAATACCTGGCCCCTGCTTGTGCAGAAGTAACAGCCGTGCACTTACCCTTGGCCAACCTGCTCCAGTTCCAGGTATTTCTCGGCAGGCTCCCCCACGCTCACGGTGCTCCCTGAAAGAAACCACATGGAAGACGCTCCCTCCCAGATGGAGACCCCGCCTTGCAGCAGGGCCAAAATGCAGCCCCACTCCCTGGGGCCGGGAGCCCCTTGCTCTCAGCTGGGCAAGGACAATAAATGACTCTGTGACATTCAGCTGCACAGCAAGCCTGGGTGCAGCTGATGCTGAGACACACACGCAGCACCCTGCTCTGGCACACAGCAGCACAGCAGACGTACTCAGCTGCATCAGGCACCACTCCTCTCTGCCCTCTGGCTGCAGGGCTGTGCTGCTGTCAGAATGTTCAGCCCAGGATCCCGCAGCAGAGGGAGGTTCAGTGTCCTCTTCCCAACCAGAGGGAGGTTCCCCATCCTCTTCCCAAAATGCAGCAGGTTCCTGGTCTTCTTTCCAAGCCACGGGACGTTTGCCGTCCTCTTCCCATGCTGGGAGAATTGCACCCTCCTCTTCCCAAATCACAGGATGTCCTCTGTCCTCGTCCCACGCGGGGAGATGTCCATCGTCCTTTTCCCATGGCACTGGAGCCTCGCTGTCCTCGTCCCACACCGGGTGATGTCCACCATCCTCGCCCCACACCACAGGAGCTTCACTGTTGTATTCCCAAACCGTGGGATGTTTGCCCTCATCTCCCGGGACGGAGGGAAGTTCACCATCATCCGCCAGAACAGCGGGAAGTTCACTGCTGTCTTCCTCCTCTTTGGCCTCCTCTTTGGAAGCACAGGGAGCCAGAGGAGGAGCTGATGCTGCTTTTGTGCCCTGTGGACAGATGGTAGCGTGAGGGACAGGAAGTTCTCTCTCAGTTATCGCCTTATTTATCCTCAGCTACACATCCAGCTGCACTAAGCAGAAATGGGATTCGGAACTGTTCAAACTAGGAATGGGCTAAAGTCGACATTGCCACTTATTGCTGGGCATTCCATATTCCACCATGGCTAAAGCCAGCAAGCAATCTTCTGCCTGCAAAACCAGACCTGCAGCTCTTCAAAAGCTCTTCAGCAGAGAAGGAGAAAAGTGCCAGGGATCCCTTTGCTGCTGCTGCAAAGACACTGGCAGGAACTTTCCTTCAGCCTCCCAGGCTGGCGCTCGACTGCCACACGCCAAGCTCACAACTCTCTGCACAATTCCAACCACCAAAGGTTCCTTTCCCACTCACCGAAGGAGGAGCTGCTCGGGATCCACGCGTGAGGTGCCCTGCAACGGGACAGGGAACACGAACCAGATGCTGTTAGGAAAAACCTGCCCGTGGTGGGAACTCCCACGGAGCAAGGACACCCCGAGAGAGCATTTTGCTTCCACAACATCCCTCCAGGAGCCACAGTCCCTTCGCACAGCAAGCAAGAGAACAGCACAGAATCCTGGGCTGTGTCAGCTCTTGGCTGCAGCAGCCAACGCAGGGAGTTCCAGGCTCCGCTGGCACAGACTCTGCGCTTGAGGGAACAGAACCCCCCCGGCTCCATTGCAAATGCTGTGCACGCCCCGCTGGCTGCAGACACCCCCTTTTTCAGCTGCAGCTGCTGGCAGGAGCTCTCCCAAACCAGCGGTGTCTTAATGGCAATTTGGTTACAAAGGCAGCTCAGTTCCACTGGGAGAACAGAAAGCACACAGCGAGCCCGAAGGCACCGACGCTGCAGCCAGGGAAAACCTCGACTTACGTGCCAAGTGGGCTAAAAAATACCCCGAATAAGCCACAGAGTACAGAGTGCAAACTGCAGCAACCGCTTGCTGGATCATTTTGGCCGTGCTGCACACGTGGCAGACTGTACCCCTGCAAGCACAGAAGGACACCTGGCAGGGGCTGGGCTGGCTGCTGAGAATGCCTCGGGCAGGAGGATCCTCCGGCAACCAGCGGGCGCCCAGAGCCGCTCTGGACACTGAGGGCTCCGTGCCCACAGCAACGGGAACACGGCGAGGACGCGGCAGCGTTCCCGTGACATCACAGCAGCAGCTCCCGCAAGAACCGCCTGGAAGGTTCTCCTCTGTCACAAAGGAGCACAAAGGATCCTCCCGGGGCACAGCCTGTTGCTCAAAGGATCCAAGAGGAACCCAGAAAATGCAGCAGACCAGGACAGCCCATAGCCAAGCCTGAACAACGAAATCAAAGCCATGCACTGATGCTCCGAATTAGGGGCGGGAGTCGGGAGGCTGCAGGGCTTCCCAAGAAGCCGGAGGCAGCCAACACGCAGGGCTGGGCAAGTCGGGCCGGGAGCAGCGGAGAGCTTTGTTTCCCTTCCCAGCTGAATGGCGGCTCGGGCCGGGCCCGTTCCAGGGCTGTTCCTCAGCTGCGGCTTTCCCCTCACGCAGCCCGGGGGGCGCTGGGAGCGCGGGGCGAGGCTGGGCCGTGTGCAGAGCCCGCCCCTCGCTGCGATTGGGCGGTGCTGCCGTCAGTCGTGGTTCTGGCGCGCTGATTGGTCGGAGCGGGGAGCAGCCCGGGCCCGGAGCCGCCGGCAGGGCGGCCGTGGCGCAGCAGAGGCGCCATTGGCGGAGCGTCTGTGCGGGCCCGGGAGCGGCGGCGGCGGCCGGAGCCCGGTGAGGCGGCGGCGGAGCTCGGAGGCGGCCCCAGCGCAGGTGGGAGCCGCGCTCGGTTCTGGCGGGGCTCGGCGCTGGCTGCGGGCGGAGGGGGCGGCAGGGGGCTGGGGCGGGTTCGTTGTGCCGTGTGGGCGCCGTGTTCGCCCTGGCGTGAGGGCGCTGCGGGAGCGGCTGCCCGCGCTCTCCTTGCCGCTGCTGCCTCGGCAGGAGCCGGTGCCGGAGCAGCGCTGGCTCGTCCCGGCTGCTGTGGGTAGGACAGAGGTGGCTGCCCCGTCGGCGGGAGTGTGCGGGAAAGTTCCCGTGGCCAGAGGTTTGTGTCCCCAGAGGAGCCGGAGGAGTCCTGTAAAAGGAACTTTATTCCTGGAGCAAGGGAGAGGCCACGGGGCATTTCCCGTGGGCTCTGTCCAAGTGTTGGAGGACGCAGCCTCCTTTTTATGCCGATTTCCGCGGCCGCATCTCCGTGTCCCTTTCCGCAGTGGCTGAGGTCCTTGGAAGGTACAGACTTCCCGATGCGCCTGCTGCATGTGCCCCTTAATGTGCACCCCCACTTTGTATAACATCCGATATTCATGGCTCTGTGAAGTTTTATTTCCTTTGTTCTCTGTTTCCCCACTTTTCCTTGGCCATCTCTTTGCCAAGAACACTTTGAGTCATTTAATTTTCCACAACCTCCTGGTCCTTCTGCTGAAAGAGAATCTGATGCCATCCCAGGGTGAAATGTGGCGTTGCTCATGGGAGTGGATTGGTGGGTGAGAAGGTCAGGAGCTGGAGCTGTGTGCTTGGTTATGATTTGGAGGACAGCTTGTAATCTAATGATGCATTGAAATGATTAATGGGTTCTCTGGCACCTGGTATGAATTTGTTCGGGTTCCCAGGGGCTGCTCCATGGTGTTACAGGATTTGTTCTGGTGGCCGTTCATCTTTTCCCCATTTTTGGGCGCTCCCAGAAATGCCAGGGATGCATCAATTGACCTCTTTTCTCTGATTAAATCATCACATCCTTGGATTCCCAAGTGATTCCCAAGTGACCTTGTGGCAGCAAAAGCAGCCCAGTGGTCAAACCCACCCTGTATAACCCAGACAGTGTCAGCAGATGTTGGAGTGGGGAGAGGGATGATTCCCCCCCGCTTTTGTGAGTGAAGTTCTCCCAACATTCTCCGTTTGCTGTTTTCCTTTGCAGCTTCAGGGATTTCTGTTGCAGACTCCGAGATGCTCAGTGTGGGCTCTGCCTTTAGCGATGCAAATTCCGTCTGTGCAGGGAGGCAGAGCTTGGGGTGAGGGGCAGAGGGAATCAGCCCAATTCCTGTGGCAGGCAAGGAGAGCCTGGGACATTGTGCACACTTCCCCCAGCAGAGTTAATTTTCATTTCTAAAGCTCCTCTGCTGGCTGCCTGGAAGGAAACTTCTCCTCCAGGGCAGCCATCAGGTGACTCACCTATGGGCCTTCCCCCCCCCCCCAACCCCCATAAGCTGCTCCTTTCCCTTTTTTTTTTCCATGTTTTTTTTTAACTGTTTATGAGGAAAAGGGTCTCCTTTAAAGATCTTCCAGTTTTGCAAAATGTAACCTACAGGTGAACATCGAAAAACCCATTCCAAAATTCTGTCATCACTAACAGCCACGCACACACATACACAAAAAAGCCCCAAAGCAATAAAGATTTTTGCTGCTTCTTGTCCTAAGACTGAAAATTGGCTCTCACACCCCTGGCCCAAACCCAGCTGACAATATCAAAGTAGGATTATTAAGAAAACGCCTTCTAATGATGTAATCTTGTCACCAAAACTGTGGGAAGAACAAAAACTCTGCAACAACCTTTTTAGTGTATGAGGATCAAGGCTGAAGAAAATGAATACAAAAGCTAAGTTTTTAGCAATATAACATTGAACATTTATTGGTAGAACAAAGGCAAATCACAGCCTGGGGCGCTTGGCAATGTTGCCAGAGGCGCCCTCCATTCATTTTACTGTGGGCTTAAGTACTCTCCTGAACTGTTACATATTCATTAACCCAGAAAGGAATTTACACTTCCCTCCCCTTTCCCCCTGTCCCGTTTCTGCCCCTTCCCCCAGCAGGACACCGCCTCAGTCCTCTGGATCGCTTCAGAACTGCAGACAGGCCCCCTCTCTCCGGTGCCTCCGCAGTCTCCAGCCTCATTTGCAGCTGCCAGTTCCCTTGGGCGGTGTGAGCTCTGATGAGGTAACAATCTTCCTGGGATGCATGCGGTTTATCTTCTTTGTTTCTCTAAGATGTCTTGGTTCCTGGCTCTGTAGTTTCTCAGCTCAAAAGACATTTATTACCATGTGTTTATTAAGACATTTCTTAACATATTACAACTATTTCAAAGTTACAATTTACCTTAATCTTGTTTCAACTTAACTACATTTTACCTTAACACTATTTCTACACAATCCATTATCACTTCTAAATGTTTGAATCATATATGTGAACGACAACATTTATCATTCACTCATTTACCACACCAGGGTAAGGAATTGAAAACATGGATTCCAGGGGAGATAATTGAATATCTGCCCTGGGTCTGGCTCTTCTTCTTGCCAAAGCCAATGGCAGCAGCTGTACCCGTGGCATCTTGGTTTCTCTCAGCAGTTTCAGAAGGTGTTTCTTTATTTCCCCATTCATTCTTTCTACCCGACCCGAACTCTGGGGGTGCCAGGGTGTTTGGAGGTCCCACTGTGTTCCTAAAGCAGCCAGAACACCCTGAAGGGTCATTCCTGTAAAATGAGTTCCCCTGTCTGAGTGCATTGCTTCCACAATCCCATATCTTGGAATTGTTTGTTCCAAACATGCCTTAAGAACTGATGCAGGGATTGCTGAAGCAGTCGGAAATGCTTCTGCCCCGCTGTGAGCTGCCATGCTGTTAGCAGAAGATATTGAAGCCTTCCTGCTCAGGGCATTTCAGTGCCAGGCTCTTCCAAGCACCCCCAGCTCGGCCCTTTGAGCTGAGCATGCAGGCGCTGAGCTGCGCTTTGTCTCCTTCCCTTTCCTTAAGAGCAGCGTGTCTTGTCACTCTTTTCCCTTCTGCTGCCCTTGAAGCCCCATCCCTAAACACCTTTTCTCCCTCAGGCCAGGGAATGTCTGGTAAATCTCTCCTAGGCCGGCTCTGGAGCTCTGTCACTTGACTGCAGCCATGGGTTTCTTGCCAGCCCCGTGTCCAGGGCCGTTCAAACAGGAGGCTGGGTTCAACCCTTGCCCTGTCCTCAACTCTGAATCCTCCTGTTCCATCCAACAAGTTTCATTCTGTAAGAACCCAGCGCTGCTCATCCATTTAGAGGCTCCTTTGGTTAACAAAGCTTTACCTTGATGCCAGGCTTGAACAATGAGAGATTCTGCTGCTGTCAGTTTTCAGGCCTCAGTTCCCATTAAAGCCGGGGCTGCACAATTCTGCAGACAATGAGGCCACTCTCTGGCCACTGGGTGAAACATTTGAGCCCAGGAATTCCTTTGGCATGGCCCTGTTTAACATCCACATGCAATTCAAATGGTTTTTCCCTGTGTGGGAGGACCAGGGCAGGAGGCTCAGTTAATCTGCTTTTGAAGCCTTGAAAATTGTGCTTTCCTTCTGGTGTCCATGATGGGGTTTCTTGCCTGGCAGGAGAGGAGAGTTGTAGGGAGAGATGCCTGGCTCCAGAAGCGCTGCCTTTAGCAGGGACTCAGTAAGAGGCTGTAACCCCTTCCTTGCCTCCCTTGGAACAGGGTATTGCTTTTAGACACCACTTGTCCTGGATGCTTCAGAGGAATTTGGAGAGGCTCCATATCTGATTTTCCCTATTTCCGTGGGGCTGCCCACACTTCTGGGTTCCCTTCAGCAGAGGCCTTCGCACACATTTGACACCAAGGTCCAGCAGCATTAGCCTCTGTATCTCCTTTGACAATATGAATTTGCATTCCCACTTCAGCCACCAAGTGCCTTCCCAGTAAATTATAATCACAATTAGGAACAAACAGAAATTGATGCATTTCAAACCCATCCCCCACATCTACTGATAGTGGTTGAATAAAACACCCCTGCTCATCTTTCCCACTTATTCCCTGAATAATCAAGGAACTTCTTGACAATTTCCCCCCTTAGGTCTCAGATTCGGAGTGGATCGAGAGGCCCCTGTGTCCATCAGGAGCGGCCTCGTCTCGATCCAGACGCGCCCTGAATGTTCTCAAGGGCTCTGGTGCGGTGGGTCCCTGGTCTGCTGGGAGCTCTGCCAGCCCTGACAATCCATGTCCATGTGGGATGGACTTGCTGGTGCTGAGGGTGCTGCTGTCTGTGCTTGCAGTGTCCTTCTGGCCTGCAGATGGACCCCTGATTCCTTGCCAGGGGCTGTTTGGGTGGGCTCTGCCGTGCCGAGGAGGGCAATGCCTGTGCCAGGTGCTTGTGGCCGCCGCCGTCCCCTGGGTGCTGGGGCCCCCTTGGGCCCTGCGGTTCATCCCTGGGGGGCTGTAGAAACTCTGCCATGGCCTTTGCCTTCACCTTGGCCTTTTGCTCATCCCTTCTTGCATTGCCCTGCTGAGCCTTTCTGGCCAAGTGCTGCAGGGGCTTCTTGTGCCTCTCCTGCAGCCCCCTCAGTGCCTGTGGGTGCTCATCCTCTGACAGCTGCTGAGCTTTCTGCAAAATCATTCATTTCTCCAGTGACCCAAACAAGATCGATGAAAGAAAATCCTGATCCTTCCACATCCCGCAGCCTCCTGGGGGCCGAGTGCGGGCAGGAGCGGCCGAGAGCCCAGCGCTGCCCCAGCCCGAGCTGCCGCAGCTGCATCGCTGCTCGTGCTGTGCGATCCGAGAGCTCTGGGGGGCAGAGCGAGCCAGGGCTGGGTGCTGGGCCTGGGGGGAGCAGGAGAAAGGCTGGAGGAGCAGGGCTGGAGACCAGAATGGTGAAACGATGCCCGTGGGAGCAGCAGGTGGGATTCTGCAGGAGAAGGAGTAGTGTGAGGAAGAGGAGTGTGAGGAAGAGTAGGGATAGAGGA
This sequence comes from Aphelocoma coerulescens, assembly GCF_041296385.1. Taxonomy (NCBI): domain Eukaryota; kingdom Metazoa; phylum Chordata; class Aves; order Passeriformes; family Corvidae; genus Aphelocoma; species Aphelocoma coerulescens. The sequence continues at coordinate 2,911,857 of NW_027183905.1, forward strand.
GGAGGAGGAGGAGGAGCAGGAAGAGGAGGCGCCGCAAGGTTCCAGCACTCGCTGTATCTGCAGCCTCCCCCCAGCCCCAGGAGCATTGCCCCCCCCATCCAGCAGGTGATCAGGGAGGGGGATCCACAATTTTCCCGTGGGTGAATCTTGGTGTTTCTGAGGTTTATTGGGCTCTATGTTGGTGCTTTGGTTTTTTTGTGGGGGCTGAATGTGTTTATATTTTGGAGGGATTTTTTTCTGAATCTTGATGTTTTGGGAGTTTTTGGTCTGTGTCTTGATGTCTGGGGGCATTTTGGGCTGAGTCTTGGTGTTTTGGAGGTTTTTATGAACACAGTATGCCGGGTGATGGACCTGGGCAGGAGGAACCCCCAGCCCAAGGCGCTCACCCCTTGTTGTTTCCCCAATCCAGGATTTGTCATTCCCAAGGTGTGGCTGGATGGAGGAGGAGGAAAAGCTTCGGAGATGCCGCATGAGGAGGGGCTGCAAACGCAGCCCAGAGAGATCCAAGGAGGAAAGAGCCCCCCTGTGCCAGGAAGGCAGCCGGAGATCCAGGGGGAGCTCGGAGGTGGGGGAAAAGCCTCAGGGTGGGGAGAAGCCCCACAAGTGCTTGGAATGTGGGAAGGGCTTCAGCTACAAATCTCGTCTGAGGGAACACCAGAGGATCCACACTGGGGAGAGGCCCTATGAGTGTGGGAAATGTGGGAAGGGCTTCTCCAGCAGCTCCGAGCTGATCCAGCACCAGGTGGTCCACACCGGGGAACGGCCCTATGAGTGCTTGCAGTGTGGGAAGAGCTTCGGGTGGAGCTCCAGCCTGAGACACCACCAGCGCATGCACACTGGGGAGAGGCCCTACGAGTGTTCTGAGTGTGGGAAGAGGTTTCAGAGGAGCTCCCACCTCCTCGAACATCAGCGCATCCACACTGGGGAGAGGCCCTACGAGTGTCCCCAGTGTGGGAAGAGCTTCTCCAGCAGCTCAAACTTGACCAAACACCAGTGGAGGCACCACTGAGGGAAGCCCTGCGAGTGCCCCGAGTACAGGAAGAGCTTCGTGCGCTGCTCCAGCTCCATCCCCCGTGGGAGGATCGGCGTTGGATGATCCCCAGTGACCCCCGTGGGGCAGAGCCCTGGTGACCCCCGTTCCGGGTGATCCGCGCTGGGTGGGGGGAAGGTGTTGGAGAGATTTCTTTGCCTTCTCCTTGTGCTGCTGGGATTTGGTTGGTAATAAATTCCCTCCCTGTGCCCAGGCTGGCTCTGTTGTGCCCGTGCCAGTGCTCGGGGTGGGATCTCTCCTGGTCCTTCTCTCAGCTCCTGGACCTTTCCTTGTACTTCCTGTCGCTGTGCAGTAGCAGAGGGCAGGGACAGAGAGTTTTTAGTGTCTCCTGGCATCCAGTAAAGGCCAGCTTAGTCCCGGGGGTTGTGAGGGGCTTGTGGGGGTCCTCCGTTTTCTTATTTAAACCACACGGAATGGCGGGAATTCCTTTTGTTCCAGCTCTCCTGCCGGAAGTTGGGGGGGCCTTGGAGCCTCCGGGCCCCGCCGGGTCAGGGCCCCTGCACCCCCTCCTTTCCTAACACCGCAGCACAGACCCTGTGTCACTGCTGGGGGGGAACTGTCCCAGAGCCGCAGGCAGCTAAAGCCAGCCATGGAGTGCCACACAGCTAAACCCATCCGGCGCGGCTCCCTGGCACCGGCGGGTCCCTCTCCTCTCCACGCGGGGCCGGCGGAGCCAGCGGGAGCCGGCGGAGCCTCCTGTCTGCAGCCAGCACACTCCGCGCTGAACTGAAGAGGACACCACGCAGCCAGCAGCACAAAGGGAGCCAGGCTTTCTCCACCGTAGAGCCCGAACAAGAACACTCTTCAACGTGGCGGCTTCGGAGCCAGAGAGAAGAGAAAGTGAGTCCTGTGGGACGGAGCTGGAAATGGCGACGGGAGAAAAGAGGGCGGTGCCGCGATTCTCGTGCGCAGCTTAAAAAACTTCCTGCAGGCCGTGGTAAGAAACTGTAATATCACAAACTGTTTGGCTCTTTGATCCATTTGGAGTACATGGAGGGATGGAAAGTTCACCCCTGGCCCATGAAAATTATGAAAAGTGCCTATGCCAGGCTATATAGAAGTATTGAGAGGCTTTTAGAGACTTCCTGTCACAAAAAGAAGAAAAACAACCCAACCCTTTGTGTTCAGACCAAAGTAATTTATCCTTAAAAAGATTAATAACCCCATGTGAAGGCCCATGTCTGGCAGTGTGAAGGAATTGTGCGATTTTTCAGGGCAGAGATGTTTTACACCACAGCAGATTGTTTCTTCCCGGGCGGGTCTGCTGTTGGTGGCACTTTGGGAACCACGTGATGCAGAAGAAAACCCTTTTTTCCTTAAGCATAACAAGGAGACTGTTCAAGAACTGCAACACTGACTAAAATCCCATGTTCTGCTTCCTTTCTGCGAGTTGGGTAAAAGGAGGGAGGTGCTGGAAGAGGGGAGGTTTGCTTTAATTTCTTGTTATTTCTTTTTACTTTTAATTCTGTTGGTAATAAACTTTTTCTTTGTACAGCAACTGTTTAAGTTTGAACCTGTTCTGCCTCGCAGCTCTCTAGCTTTCATCAATATTTTCTTATTTTCCTCTTGTGAAAAATAACAGATTTCGTGTGCTTGACGCTCAGCTGCGTCAAACCACGACAGGCAGAGCCCTGGTGCCCCCCGTCTGAGTGATCCATGTTTGGATCCAGTGTCCTGGGTTTGCATGGCCAGGCTTTGGAAATAGGGGGCCTCCAGGGGTGGCTTCCTTGAGCAGCTTCCAGAAGCTTCCCCCGTGTCCGGCTCCTGTTCCGCCCCGCCCCTGAAGGCGAGGGTGACCCAGGGTCTGGTTCATGGCTCCCCTGGGGCAGATTAGAGTGAAACAACAGTGAAAGATCTGTGTTTATAAATATATCTCTGTAGGGTTTATTTCAGAGCAGTTTGGTTGCTGTGTGAAGGGGGTTTGGAGCCCTTTTGGTTACCATCTCCAGTAATATTAAAAGCATAAAAGTAACACTTAGGAAACGTGTAAGGGCAAAGAAAGTATGAGAGTAGAAGGATACACAGTCATCAGCCCTGGATCAGGAACAAAACTTTTGGTTTTGGTTGTTCCAATGTCGCTGTCCTTGGTGTAAGTGATGGTCCCAGGCTGGATCCCGTGGGGGCTGGGGAAGCCCCGGAAACTCCAAGTTCGGTGGGTTAATACAGGTTCAGGTTTGGGTGAACACCCAGGTACCTCCCCCGGGGGAGTTTTGCAGTGTCCGATGTCACACTGTGGATCCCGGGGCACTTTGGGGGCTCTGATGGTTTATGGCCCCTTCTAAGACATGGCCCTGCCCCTCCCGGCAGCGCAGCTGAGCCAGGCATGGCCCATGCGAAGGGATGGCAACCTCCAGCCCTCTGTGTGCATGTCCCGGGCCTGGCCCGGGCGGGTTCCCAGAGCTGGGCCAGTTGTGTAAGGGAGGGCGCTGCCCTGCTCCAAAGCCCTGTCCCACCTGGCCGGATCTGCTTCCCATCGGCCTCTGCCCTTCCCTGGCTCCAGGCCCGGCTCGGCCCCTCCGGGCTGGGTGTTCCCCCCCTGTGCCCCCGGGCGCTCCCTGTGCCCACGGCCAGCAAAGGCCCCGCTGCTGCTGCCGGTGGCCAATGGTTTGAGCCACTAACCCGGAACATTTCAGTCCCTCACAGCTCTGCACCCCAAAAGCCGAGAGGGATCGAAGGTGCCTCAAAGCGACTCCATCCCACTGCAAAGGGCTCGATTCCACCTCAAAACAATTCCATCCCACCTCCAAATTTTGGGGTATCCCCTGTGCCCAAACTGCTCCCAGTTGTAGATGTTCCTGTCCATGAACTTCACCCAGTTGTTGTCATCAAGGAAGTGCCAGTGGGCTTTTCCCCAGGAATGGAACACACCTGTGTGGGAGACAGGTCAGGGGGTGCCCCCCTCCAGCAGCCCCCAGCACCCCTCAGCAGGTTGGGAGCTCAAGGGACCCCCCTGGACACCCCTTTCCCACCCCTCTCTGCCCCACGGCCGCCTCAGCACCAGCTGCTGGGTGGGGAGGAACCCCCCATGAGACCCCCAGGGAGGGACAGGGGTTTGGGGACCCCCCCCGTGAGGTTCTGCCCCCCCGAGAGCCCCAGGGAACAGCTGAAGAGATGAAGTGATGGGGAAACGAAGGGACTCTCATGGGAAGCCCTTTCTCGCTGTCCCCCCGGCCCTTATCCCCCTCTCAGACACCTTTCCCATCGTCCCTGCACCCCTCCCCACTCACCCAAGAGCTCTTCACCCGCAGCCGGGGGCTCCCAGCACCCAGAGTGGGGGGTGGGGACAAATGGCCCCATTCCTGATCCATCCTGGGGCCAGTTTTGCTCCCCCGATCTCAGCTCCCCTGCGGGGTTCCCCAGAGTCCCTCCCCACTGCCCCAGTAAACGGGACCGGGCCTAACTGGGACGCTTTATTTGGAACACTGAGAGCAGCCGGGTGGGGGCAGAGTGAAAGTGGGGCTGGGGGGGACACACGACCCCCCCCAAAATCAGCGCGGGGATGGAGCAGGGGGTCCCGGCCGGGCCCGAGGCCACGGGGAGGGGCTGCGGCCACCGGCGGCTCAGGAGCTCTGTGGGCAGAGCAAAGGGGCTGACACTGGGCTGGGGGTCCCGGGGGGGCACACACGCTCTGGGGGATGGGGGATGCGATCCCCGGGACCCCCCGTCACCTCCTCGAGCAAGTGAAAGCCGAGCCCCAGCGCCAGGAAGATGAAGCCCAACACGAAGTCACTGATCCCCATCAGAATCTTGCTGCGGGCAGTGTCCGCTGCCATCTCTGGGGGGTCCACAGGGGTCCGGACCTCTCAAAAAACGCCCCAGAGAGCCATCAGGACCCCCTAACCCCTCTTTTTTTCATCCCCAATCTGTCCAGAACGCCGTTAAACTTTCCAGCACATGCCAAACCCACTCTCATCTCCTCCAGGACTCCACAAACCCCATCCCAGTTGCTCCCTGCCTTGCGAGGATCCCCCAAACCCTCTCTCAGCCCCTTTGCCAAAGCTAAAAAGAAGGGTGACTCTTGATGGAATGCCCAACACCGAAAAACAGGACAAGAGATTGGCCTAGAAGCATAGACAGCTTCGGGCTGGGGTGTTCTGAGCGAAGTGAGCTGCCCTCGTGAGAGGGGAGTGGATTGAGAGCACTGGGGAGGCACTGGGAGGGCACTGGGAGCGACTGGGAATGGAGCGCGCGGCACTGGGAGGCCGAGTCCAGCACGGGGCACTCGGCGCTGCGGGTCTGCCTGGCAACTGATGAGTCATCAGAGAGACGCGCTCTGATTGGCTGAGGGGCGTCAGCGCCACGCAGGGCTGGGATGGACACGCGCGGGGGCACTGGGAGAGACTGGGATGGACTGGGATGGACTGGGAGGGACTGGGACGGACTGGGAGGGACTGGGATGGACTGGGATGGACTGGGAGAGACTGGGATGGACTGGGATGGACTGGGAGGGACTGGGAGGGACTGGGATGGACTGGGAGAGCTCAGGGGAAGCTGGAAGGACAAGAGGCCCCGGGGATGGGCACCAGGGGGGCTGAGGGGCTCCAGGCTCATCCCCAGGGCAGGGCCCGAGGGGACTCGCTCTGCCCGACGTTCTGCACCTCTGCGGGCCGCGAGCAACGGGGCAACGATGTCGCGGTGGTGCCGGCAGAGCCTGTCCGCCAGAGCCCGTTTGTACCCCAGTCTGGCTGGATGGCTGTTCCAGCACTGCGCCTGTTTCTCCCCACACGGGCTGTCCCCCACAAACAGCCCCACATCGCTGGCGAGTGCAGTTGCTGCTCCCGCTGTCAGATGCTCCTCTGCACCAACCTCACCCGCTCGGTGCCCTTAATGAAGTGACACTCGGACTTCATCATCCCCTGGAACACCCCTGTGTGTGCGGGACACAGCTCAGGGGGTGCCCCCCTGCAGCCCCCAGCACGCCCAGAGCTCCGGGAGCCACCCCGGATCCCCACTCCGCACCCCCTGTGCCCCACGGCCGCCACGGGACCCTCCTGCCCGTGCTCTGACTTCCTCTTTTCCACCCTTCTCCCTATTTCACATCCCCTCTCCCACCATTTCCAGCTGCTCCCCAGAGGAGTTTTGGAGTCCCATTCCCCCCTTTTCACCCTTTTCCCCCACAATCCCCCAATCCCCAGCCCACTCCCGCTCAGTTTTCAGGTCCCATCCTCCACTTTTCCCCACTTTCCCACCCCCTCCCACCCGTTTCTCCCCCACTCTTCAGCCCCCTCCTGCTCTTCCTTTAGGGTTTCCTCCACCTCTCACTCATTTTAGGGGTCCCATCACCCCTTTTTCCCCTTCTCCCCCCCTTTCCCATTGCGTCCTGCCCCCCTTATAACCCAAGAGCTCCGTGCCCGCAGCCGGGGGGCTCCCAGCACCACCAGTGCCACCAGTACGGCCCCAGCTGCCACCACTCGCCCCATGGCCAGCGCTGGCCACGATTTTGATTGGCTGAGGGGCTTTAGGGACGCTGCAGCCTCGCGGTGGGGTTTTTTGGAGGGGGAACCTCGAGATGCGGGGCAGGTGGGAGCTCAGCTGTGCCCAGAAATGTGTCCCCAGGGACGCGGGATCTCAGGGGTGCCCATGGCCTGGGGTGACGCTGGCCCGGTGCCAGGCACCCACCAAAGCCACTCTGTCCCTGCCCCCCGCAGCCACACAGGGGAGAGAAAATGGAACCGAGGGTTCCCGGGTGGATAAGGACCGGGAGAGATCCCTCAGTAAAACCCGGCATGGGCACAACAGGCTCTAATTAGAGATATTAATGAAATTGACGACACTGAAAAAATAACATCAGGAGAATGAGAAGGAAAAAAAGACCCTTAAAACACCCTCCCCCTCCTGCCTCCTTCCCAGGGGCTGTGGGGGCATCTCTGCATCCGGCACCTCCATCTTTGGAGCTGCCAGGGATTGGCTCTGCCAGACATGGAGAAAGCTTCCAGATCCTTCTCTCAGAAGCCACCTCTCAACCATCCCTGGTACCAAAACCAGGCTGTGCAAGCCCAATGGAGCCCCAAAAGTGGTGATCCAGGTATGCAGGAGCTCAGCTGCACTCCAAAAGGGGGATGGAGATGTCCAGGGGCTCAGCTGTGCCCAAAAACGAGGCCCCAGCTGAGGGCATTCTCTGCTCGGCTGAGCGCTGCCTGAGGGCTGGGGCTGCAGCAAGGGGGGACACCCTCCTCCAGCGGGGATATCCTGAAAATGGGGGACCCACACAAGCCCCTCAAAACCCCCAGGGCTGGGCTGGCCCTGCCTGGATGCCGGGAGACACCAAAACCGCTCTGTCCCTGCCCTCTGCTACTGCACAGGGAGAGAAATACAAGGAAAGGCCCAGGAGCTGAGAGAAGGACCAGGAGAGATCCCGCCCCAAGCACTGGCACGGGCACAACACACCCAGCCTGGGCACAGGGAGGGAATTTATTACCAACCAAATCCCAGCAGCACAAGGAGAAGGCAAAGAAATCTCTCCAACACCTTCCCCCCACCCAGCGCGGATCACCCGGAACGGGGGTCACCAGGGCTCTGCCCCACGGGGGTCACTGGGGATCATCCAACGCCGATCCTCCCACGGGGGATGGAGCTGGAGCAGCGCACGAAGCTCTTCCCGCACTTGGGGCACTCGCAGGGCTTCCCTTAGCGGTGCCTCCGTTGGTGTTGGGTCAAGTGAGAGCTCCTGGAGAAGCTCTCCCCACACTGGGGACACTCATAGGGCCTCTCACCGGTGTGGATGCGCCAGTGGGTGATGAGGTGGGAGTTGCGTTTGAAGCCCATCCCGCAGTCGGGGCAGCGGAAGGGCCTCTCATCCGTGTGAATGCGCTGATGTAGGGAGGAGACTGGAGCTCCTCTGAAACCTCTTCCCACACTCAGAACACTCGTAGGGCCTCTCCCCAGTGTGGATGCGCTGGTGTACCCTCAGGTCAGAGCGGCGCCAGAAGCTCTTCCAACAATCCAAGCACTCATAGGGCTGCTCCCCAGTGTGGATCACCTGGTGCTGGATCAGCTGGGAGCTGTTGATGAAGCCCTTCCCACATTCCCCACACTTGTAGGGCCTCTCCCCAGTGTGGATCCTCTGGTGTTCGATCAGGCTGGAGCTCCGGCTGAAGCCCATCCCACATTCCAGGCACTTGTGGGGCTTCTCCCCACCCTGAGGCTTCTCCCCCACCTCAGAACTCCCCCTGGATCTCCGGCCGTCTTCCTGGCACAGGGGGGATCTTTCCTCCTTGGATCTCTCTGGGCTGCGTTTGCAGCCCATCCTTGTGCAGCATCTCCGGGGCTTTTCCACTTCCTCCATCCGGCCACGCCTTGGAATGACAAATCCTGGATTGGGGGGAAAAACAAGGGGTGAGAGCCTTGGGCTGGGGATTCCTCCTGCCCAAGTCTATCACCAGGCATCTTGTGTTTATAAAAACATCCAAAACACAAAGATTCAGACAAAACGCCCTCCAAAATATAAACATTCAGCCCCCACAAAAAGAACCCAAAGCACCAACATGGAGCCCAAGAAACCTCAGAAACACCAAGATTCACCCCCAGGAAAATCGTGGATTCCCCTCCCTGATCACCTGCTGGATGGGGGGGGGAGGCTGCAGATACAGCGAGTGCTGGAACCTTTCAGTACCTCCTCTTCCTCCTCCTGCTCCTCCTCCTGTATCCCTACTCTTCCTCACACTCCTCTTCCTAACACTCCTCTTCCTCACACTCCTCTTCCTCACACTCCTCTTCCTCACACTCCTCCTTCTCCTGCAGAATCCCACCTGCTGCTCCCACCTCCATCGTTTCACCATTCTGGTCTCCAGCCCTGCTCCTCCAGCCTTTCTCCTGCTCCCCCCATGCCCAGCACCCAGCCCTGGCTCGCTCTGCCCCCCAGAGCTCTCGGATCCATCCCACAGCACGAGCAGCGATGCAGCTGCGGCAGCTCGGGCTGGGGCAGCGCTGGGCTCTCGGCCGCTCCTGCCCGCACTCGGCCCCCGCCGCAGCCACTTCTGCCAGCACAGCACGGCCCGGCCCGGCCTTGGCGCTCCCCCCCTCCCACCTCCCCAAATTCCCCTGGCGGGGGGCGCCAAGGCCGGGCCACACGTGGGCTCCAGCTGGGGAGCGCCGGGCGCTGCGGCTCTGCCTGGCAACTGCTGAGTCACCAGCGCCGCGCCTTCTGATTGGCTGAGCGCTGCCTGAGGGCCGCGCCTGCACCAAGGGGGGACACCCTGCTCCAGGGGGGATGTCCCGAAAACCGGGCACCCCCAGCGAACCAACAACACCAACGCCTCCTTACAAACACATGCTCTGAATCTGCTCGGACACAGCCACACGCACTTGCACACAAGCAAGTGACAGCACAAACCAGCAGCTCCACAAAATGGCACTGACTGACACACACTGCTGCTCAGCCAAGCTCCTGCTCAATTCCTCAACTTCCAGAACAACAACAAAGCCTGAACAGAACCAGGGACATCGTTTCCTGTACAAAAGGGGACAATGCTGAGGTAGTTTGCACATTCTCCCAGAGCTAATTAAGGACATGGACACCCAGCAGGGGTAAAAAGGGAAGTCGAGAAGGGGTCTCGGCAACAGGGGACGGAGGGTGTTGGTGTGCTGGGAAGGGATTGGTTGAAGGGAGTGTGCAGGAATATGGTTAAGGCAAACAGCAGCAGGAGGAATCTATGGGGTAAGAAAGGAAAAGGAAGATGGAAAAGAGGAGGAAGAGAAAAAAGTGAGGACTGGGGTGCTTTTCAGCACCATCTTATCCTCAACATTTGCCAGCTGATCCAGATCTTTTGTATCCCTGGTCTCCAAGACAGGGAAACAAAGAAGTTCAGGATTTCAGGGTGTTTCTCTGTGGTGGGGAGCAGCAGGACAGGGCAGCACGGGCTGGGGGCCTGTGGGGAGCTGTGGGGCCGGGCCGGGGCTGTGGGGCAGCCGGGGCTCAGCGCCGGGCACTGCCTGACCACAACACCCCCCGGGCAGGGCCGGCAGTGGCCCCCGGCCCCCAGGAGGCTGCAGGATGTGGAAGGATCAGGATTTTCTTTTATCGATCTTGTTTGGGTCACTGGAGAAACGAATGATTTTGCAGAAAGCTCAGCAGCTGTCAGAGGATGAGCACCCACGGGCACTGAGGGGGCTGCAGGAGAGGCACAAGAAGCCCCTGCAGCACTTGGCCAGAAAGGCTCAGCAGGGCAATGCAAGAAGGGATGAGCAAAAGGCCAAGGTGAAGGCAAAGGCCATGGCAGAGTTTCTACAGCCCCCCAGGGATGAACCGCAGGGCCCAAGGGGGCCCCAGCACCCAGGGGACGGCGGCGGCCACAAGCACCTGGCACAGGCATTGCCCTCCTCGGCACGGCAGAGCCCACCCAAACAGCCCCTGGCAAGGAATCAGGGGTCCATCTGCAGGCCAGAAGGACACTGCAAGCACAGACAGCAGCACCCTCAGCACCAGCAAGTCCATCCCACATGGACATGGATTGTCAGGGCTGGCAGAACTCCCAGCAGACCAGGGACCCACCGCACCAGAGCCCTTGAGAACATTCAGGGCGCGTCTGGATCGAGACGAGGCCGCTCCTGATGGACACAGGGGCCTCTCGATCCACTCTGAATCTGACACCTAAGGAGGGAAATGGTCAAGAAGTTCCTTGATTATTCAGGGAATAAGTGGGAAAGATTGGCAGGTGTGTTTTATTCAACCACTATCAGTAGATGTGGGGGATGGGTTTATGTCGCTGTTATTCCCTACAGAACGGTGAATCACGACATAGATCCAGGATACAAGACATGACTAAAACAGAGCTGAGACCTCATTTAATTAATAGCTCATCTTTTATAGTGTAGTTTACAATAAAGAAATTACATGATTGGTTTATTCATTCACCACCTCTCAAGGTGATGAGCTGAGCAGTAAGACACCCATTTCCAAATATTATTCTCACAAGACTGAAAACAATTTTAGAGTTCTCACAACAACTAGCAGGTGTAAAAATAGTTTACATTCTTGCAAAGTGTTGTCCATCCAGTTTGCATGACAATGAAAGATTTCACAGAGAAGCTGGATTTCTCTGTTTCTCAGCTAAATCATGAAAAAGGAAAACTTCACAAATGCTACAGAGCTGGAAAATTTCTCTGCTCCTGCCTTTTAGCATCCACAGGTTTGAAATGCATCAATTTCTGTTTGTTCCTAATTGTGATTGCAACTTACTGGGAAGGGATTTGGTGGCAAAAGCAGGAATACAAATTAACATTGTAAAAGGAGATACAGAGGCTAATGCGGCTGTACCTTGGTGTCAAATGTGTGCGAAGGCCTCTGCTGAAGGGAACCCAGAAGTGTGGGCAGCCCCACGGAAATAGGGAAAATCAGATATGGAGCCTCTCCAAATTCCTCTGAAGCATCCAGGACAAGTGGTGTCTAAAAGCAATACCCTGTTCCAAGGGAGGCAAGGAAGGGGTTACAGCCTCTTACTGAGTCCCTGCTAAAGGCAGCGCTTCTGGAGCCAGGCATCTCTCCCTACAACTCTCCTCTCCTGCCAGGCAAGAAACCCCATCATGGACACCAGAAGGAAAGCACAATTTTCAAGGCTTCAAAAGCAGATTAACTGAGCCTCCTGCCCTGGTCCTCCCACACAGGGAAAAACCATTTGAATTGCATGTGGATGTTAAACAGGGCCATGCCAAAGGAATTCCTGGGCTCAAATGTTTCACCCAGTGGCCAGAGAGTGGCCTCATTGTCTGCAGAATTGTGCAGCCCCGGCTTTAATGGGAACTGAGGCCTGAAAACTGACAGCAGCAGAATCTCTCATTGTTCAAGCCTGGCATCAAGGTAAAGCTTTGTTAACCAAAGGAGCCTCTAAATGGATGAGCAGCGCTGGGTTCTTACAGAATGAAACTTGTTGGATGGAACAGGAGGATTCAGAGTTGAGGACAGGGCAAGGGTTGAACCCAGCCTCCTGTTTGAACGGCCCTGGACACGGGGCTGGCAAGAAACCCATGGCTGCAGTCAAGTGACAGAGCTCCAGAGCCGGCCTAGGAGAGATTGACCAGATATTCCCTGGCCTGAGGGAGAAAAGGTGTTTAGGGATGGGGCTTCAAGGGCAGCAGAAGGGAAAAGAGTGACAAGACACGCTGCTCTTAAGGAAAGGGAAGGAGACAAAGCGCAGCTCAGCGCCTGCATGCTCAGCTCAAAGGGCCGAGCTGGGGGTGCTTGGAAGAGCCTGGCACTGAAATGCCCTGAGCAGGAAGGCTTCAATATCTTCTGCTAACAGCATGGCAGCTCGCAGCGGGGCAGAAGCATTTCCAACTGCTTCAGCAATCCCTGCATCAGTTCTTAAGGCATGTTTGGAACAAACAATTCCAAGATACGGGATTGTGGAAGCAATGCACTCAGACAGGGGAACTCATTTTACAGGAATGACCCTTCAGGGTGTTCTGGCTGCTTTAGGAACACAGTGGGACCTCCAAACACCCTGGCACCCCCAGAGTTCGGGTCGGGTAGAAAGAATGAATGGGGAAATAAAGAAACACCTTCTGAAACTGCTGAGAGAAACCAAGATGCCACGGGTACAGCTGCTGCCATTGGCTTTGGCAAGAAGAAGAGCCAGACCCAGGGCAGATATTCAATTATCTCCCCTGGAATCCATGTTTTCAATTCCTTACCCTGGTGTGGTAAATGAGTGAATGATAAATGTTGTCGTTCACATATATGATTCAAACATTTAGAAGTGATAATGGATTGTGTAGAAATAGTGTTACAGTATAATGTAGTTAAGTAGAAACAAGATTAAGGTAAATTGTAACTTTGAAATAGTTGTAATATGTTAAGAAATGTCTTAATAAACACATGGTAATAAATGTCTTTTGAGCGGAGAAACTACAGAGCCAGGAACCAAGACGTCTTAGAGAAACAAAGAAGATAAACCGCATGCATCCCAGGAAGATTGTTACCTCATCAGAGCTCACACCGCCCAAGGGAACTGGCAGCTGCAAATGAGGCTGGAGACTGCGGAGGCACCGGAGAGAGGGGGCCTGTCTGCAGTTCTGAAGCGATCCAGAGGACTGAGGCGGTGTCCTGCTGGGGGAAGGGGCAGAAACGGGACAGGGGGAAAGGGGAGGGAAGTGTAAATTCCTTTCTGGGTTAATGAATATGTAACAGTTCAGGAGAGTACTTAAGCCCACAGTAAAATGAATGGAGGGCGCCTCTGGCAACATTGCCAAGCGCCCCAGGCTGTGATTTGCCTTTGTTCTACTAATAAATGTTCAATATTACATTGCTAAAAACTTAGCTTTTGTATTCGTTTTCTTCAGCCTTGATCCTCATACACTAAAAAGGTTGTTGGAGAGTTTTTGTTCCCCCCCCCCGCAGTTTAGGTGACAAGATTACATCATTAGAAGGTTTTTTCTTAATAATCCTACTTTGACATTGTCAGTTGGGTCTGGGCCAGGGGTGTGAGAGTCAATTTATAGTCTCAGGAAAAGAAATAGCGAAAATCTTTATTAGTTTAGGGTTTTTTTTATGTATGTGTGTGCGTGGCTGTTAGTGATGGCAGAATTTTGGAATGGGTTTTTCGATGTTCACCTGTAGGTTACACTGTGCAAAACTGGAAGATCTTTAAAGGAGATCCTTTAACTCATAAGCAGATAAAAAAAAACATGAAAAAAAAAAAAAGGGAAAGGAGCAGCTTGGGGGCGGGGAGCGGGGGGGGGGGAGGAGGGCCCATAGGTGAGTCACCTGATGGCTGCCCCGGAGGAGAAGTTTCCTTCCAAGCAGCCAGCAGAGGAGCTTTAGAAATGCAAATTATCTCTGCTGGGGGAAGTGCGCACAATGTCCCAGGCTCTCCTTGCCTGCCAGAGGAATTGGGCTGATTCCCTCTGCCCCTCACCCCAAGCTCTGCCTCCCTGCACAGACGGAATTTGCATCGCTAAAGGCAGAGCCCACACTGAGCATCTCGGAGTCTGCAACAGAAATCCCTGAAGCTGCAAAGGAAAACAGCAAACGGAGAATGTTGGGAGAACTTCACTCACAAAAGCGGGGGGGAATCATCCCTCTCCCCACTCCAACATCTGCTGGCACTGTCTGTGTTATACAGGGTGCGTTTGACCACTGGGCTGCTTTTGCTGACACAAGGTCAGCGAAATCACTTGGGAATCCAAGGATGTGATGCTTTCATCAGAGAAAAGAGGTCAATTGATGCATCCCTGGCATTTCTGGGAGCGCCCAAAAATGGGGAAAAGATGAACGGCCACCAGAACAAATCCTACAACACCATGGAGCAGCCCCTGGGAACCCAAACAAATTCATACCAGGCTCCAGAGAACCCATTGATCATTTCAAGGCATCATTAGATTACAAGCTGTCCTCCAAATCATAACCAAGCACACAGCTCCAGCTCCTGACCTTCTCACCCACCAATCCACTCCCATGAGCAACGCCACATTTCACCCTGGGATGGCATCAGATTCTCTTTCAGCAGAAGGACCAGGAGGTTGTGGAAAATTAAATTACTCAAACTGCCCTTGTCAAAGAGATGGCCACGGAAAAGTGGTGAAACAGAGAACAAAGGAAAGAAGAAAGCAGTTCATGTACTGCTCCAAACGTGGAAAGGATGGGAATGGGACACGTTTTCGTGGTTCCCTGGCAGACCATGGGTTAAACCAATGCTGTTTCTCCTCTCAGGTGCTACAGCAACTCTCATCTTTTTACCATGCACCACACCTTGCTCAGTGCAGCTCATTCAGCAGGGGATCAAGGGCATGCAGGTGGCAGCCAGGCCTCCTGACCCAGAAAGGGCTGCAAAAGGACACAGAATGAGGTCACTGAGAATAATCCCAAAACCAAAGAAGGCCCAGGAAAAACAGATTAAGGCATTTTTAAAGTTTGTAAAGAGAAGCACTGAAAAATAAGAAGGGGGGGATTCAAAGGAAAAAAATGAACGTGTCTTTACAAACAGATGCTGTGAATCCCATTGGAGATAGGGACAGGGACTTGGAGATAAGGAACTAAGACAGAAACCATAAATTTCAGAAAATGTTACTAACTGACACGAACTGCTGCTCAGCCAAGCTCTTGTGAAATTCCTGAACTTCCCGAAGAAGAACAAAGCCTTAACAGAGCCATGAATATCGGATGTTCTACAAAGTCGGGGTGCACATTAAGGGACACATGCAGCAGGCGCATCGGGAAGTCTGTACCTTCCAAGGACCTCAGCCACGGGGGAAAGGGACACGGAGATGCGGCCGGGAAATCGGCATAAAAAGGAGGCTGCGTCCTCCAACACTTGGACAGACCCCACGGGAAATGCCCCGTGGCCTCTCCCTTGCTCCAGGAATAAAGTTCCTTTTACAGGACTCCTCCGGCTCCTCTGGGGACACAAACCTCTGGCCACGGGAACTTTCCCGCACACTCCCGCCGACGGGGCAGCCACCT
This sequence comes from Aphelocoma coerulescens, assembly GCF_041296385.1. Lineage (NCBI taxonomy): Eukaryota > Metazoa > Chordata > Aves > Passeriformes > Corvidae > Aphelocoma > Aphelocoma coerulescens. Next base: position 2,927,303 of record NW_027183905.1, read on the forward strand.
CTGTCCTACCCACAGCAGCCGGGACGAGCCAGCGCTGCTCCGGCACCGGCTCCTGCCGAGGCAGCAGCGGCAAGGAGAGCGCGGGCAGCCGCTCCCGCAGCGCCCTCACGCCAGGGCGAACACGGCGCCCACACGGCACAACGAACCCGCCCCAGCCCCCTGCCGCCCCCTCCGCCCGCAGCCAGCGCCGAGCCCCGCCAGAACCGAGCGCGGCTCCCACCTGCGCTGGGGCCGCCTCCGAGCTCCGCCGCCGCCTCACCGGGCTCCGGCCGCCGCCGCCGCTCCCGGGCCCGCACAGACGCTCCGCCAATGGCGCCTCTGCTGCGCCACGGCCGCCCTGCCGGCGGCTCCGGGCCCGGGCTGCTCCCCGCTCCGACCAATCAGCGCGCCAGAACCACGACTGACGGCAGCACCGCCCAATCGCAGCGAGGGGCGGGCTCTGCACACGGCCCAGCCTCGCCCCGCGCTCCCAGCGCCCCCCGGGCTGCGTGAGGGGAAAGCCGCAGCTGAGGAACAGCCCTGGAACGGGCCCGGCCCGAGCCGCCATTCAGCTGAGAAGGGAAACAAAGCTCTCCGCTGCTCCCGGCCCGACTTGCCCAGCCCTGCGTGTTGGCTGCCTCCGGCTCCTTGGGAAGCCCTGCAGCCTCCCGACTCCCGCCCCTAATTCGGAGCATCAGTGCATGGCTTTGATTTCGTTGTTCAGGCTTGGCTATGGGCTGTCCTGGTCTGCTGCATTTTCTGGGTTCCTCTTGGATGCTTTGAGCAACAGGCTGTGCCCCGGGAGCATCCTTTGTGCTCCTTTGTGACAGAGGAGAACCTTCCAGGCGGTTCTTGCGGGAGCTGCTACTGTGATGTCACGGGAACGCTGCCGCGTCCTCGCCGTGTTCCCGTTGCTGTGGGCACGGAGCCCTCAGTGTCCAGAGCGGCTCTGGGCGCCCGCTGGTTGCCGGAGGATCCTCCTGCCCGAGGCATTCTCAGCAGCCAGCCCAGCCCCTGCCGGGTGTCCTTCTGTGCTTGCAGGGGTACAGTCTGCCACGTGTGCAGCACGGCCAAAATGATCCAGCAAGCGGTTGCTGCAGTTTGCACTCTGTACTCTGTGGCTTATTCGGGGTATTTTTTAGCCCACTTGGCACGTAAGTCGAGGTTTTCCCTGGCTGCAGCGTCGGTGCCTTCGGGCTTGCTGTGTGCTTTCTGTTCTCCCACTGCAACTGAGCTGCCTTTGTAACCAAATTGCCATTAAGACACCGCTGGTTTGGGAGAGCTCCTGCCAGCAGCTGCAGCTGAAAAAGGGGGTGTCTGCAGCCAGCGGGGCGTGCACAGCATTTGCAATGGAGCCGGGGGGGTTCTGTTCCCTCAAGCGCAGAGTCTGTGCCAGCAGAGCCTGGAACTCCCTGCGTTGGCTGCTGCAGCCAAGGGCTGACACAGCCCAGGATTCTGTGTTGTTCTCTTGCTTGCTGTGTGAAGGGACTGTGGCTCCTGGAGGGATGTTGTGGAAGCAAAATGCTCTCTCGGGGTGTCCTTGCTCCGTGGGAGTTCCCACCACGGGCAGGTTTTTCCTAACAGCATCTGGTTCGTGTTGCCTGTCCCGTTGCAGGGCACCTCACGCGTGGATCCCGAGCAGCTCCTCCTTCGGTGAGTGGGAAAGGAACCTTTGGTGGTCGGAATTGTGCAGAGAGTTGTGAGCTTGGCGTGTGGCAGTCGAGCGCCAGCCTGGGAGGCTGAAGGAAAGTTCCTGCCAGTGTCTTTGCAGCAGCAGCAGCAGCAGCACAGGGATCCCTGGCACTTTTCTCCTTCTCTGCTGAAGAGCTTTTGAAGAGCTGCAGGTCTGGTTTTGCAGGCAGAAGATTGCTTGCTGGCTTTAGCCACGGTGGAATATGGAATGCCCAGCAATAAGTGGCAATGTCGACTTTAGCCCCTTCCTAGTTTGAACAGCTCTGAATCCCATTTCTGCTTAGTGCAGCTGGATGTGTAGCTGAGGATAAATAAGGCGATAACTGAGATAGAACTTCCCGTCCCTCACGCTACCATCTGTCCACAGGGCACAAAAGCAGCATCAGCTCCTCCTCTGTTTCCCTGTGCTTCCCAAGAGGAGGAAGACAGCAGTGAACTTCCCGCTGTTCTGGGGGATGATGGTGAACTTCCCTCCGTCCCGGGAGACCACAGTGAACCTCCCTCTGTCCCGGGAGATGAGGGCAAACATCCCACGGTTTGGGAATACAACAGTGAAGCTCCTGTGGTGTGGGGCGAGGATGGTGGACATGACCCGGTGTGGGACGAGGACAACGAGGCTCCAGTGCCATGGGACAAGGACGACGGACATCTCCCAGCGTGGGATGAGGACAGAGGACATCCTGGGATTTGGGAAGAGGAGGCTGCAATTCTCCCAGCATGGGAAGAGGACGGGAAACGTCCCATGGCTTGGAAAGAAGACCAGGAACCTGCTGAATTTTGGGAAGAGGATGGGGAACCTCCCTCTGGTTGGGAAGAGGACACTGAACCTCCCTCTGCTGCGGGATCCTGGGCTGAACATTCTGACAGCAGCACAGCCCTGCAGCCAGAGGGCAGAGAGGAGTGGTGCCTGATGCAGCTGAGTACGTCTGCTGTGCTGCTGTGTGCCAGAGCAGGGTGCTGCGTGTGTGTCTCAGCATCAGCTGCACCCAGGCTTGCTGTGCAGCTGAATGTCACAGAGTCATTTATTGTCCTTGCCCAGCTGAGAGCAAGGGGCTCCCGGCCCCAGGGAGTGGGGCTGCATTTTGGCCCTGCTGCAAGGCGGGGTCTCCATCTGGGAGGGAGCGTCTTCCATGTGGTTTCTTTCAGGGAGCACCGTGAGCGTGGGGGAGCCTGCCGAGAAATACCTGGAACTGGAGCAGGTTGGCCAAGGGTAAGTGCACGGCAGTTACTTCTGCACAAGCAGGGGCCAGGTATTTGCTGGTGCAGGATCAAGTGAGAAGCCAGGCAAGCTGCAAACAGCTTCAGACACTGGGCCACGATCCTGCTGTCTCTCAGTCCTGATCACAATTGGTAACTGTGGTCAGAAGGCACCGTCAGAGGCCCCTGAGGCTGGCAGTGTCCTGCCTGCAGCAAGGAGCAGGACCTGGAAGATCTTCTGTCCCTGGAATTTGATTGCTTGAAAGAGCAGCTCACCATCTGGTGACTGTCAGAAAACAGTTCTCAAGAAGATTCCTTTCAAATAGTTTGCTTCCAAAAATATCCACTGGTCAGGATTATTAACATAATGGTTTAGAAACAGAAACCAGAGATGAACTAATAAGTGCTCTTTTCAGCACAGGTAGTAAACCCTGTACATTCAGTAACAGACACAGAGCTGCTGCACTCGAGGGGAAAATGCATCAGCTGCCTGATGGCAGGGCCCTTGTGGATCCTGCAGCTCATAGGCAGGAAATGGAAAAGGATGAAATACATTCTTTTCCAGTTCTTTAGACACCTACTCCCACCCTAGGTTTTGGACTAAAGTAATAAAGTAATTCAGTGTGGACATTTGGGATTTGCTCCAGCCCTTTTCCTTCGTGTTGGGCCTCAGTTTTCTCTCGCACACCTTGTGTGGCACAGGGCTGGTGGCTGCTGCGCTGCTGTTTGAAGGGTCGATGCACCCAGGTGTTTTGTAAACGCTGCAGGCAGCAGAGATCTCCTGTCTGGGCTGGCTTTCACTCCCAGGGCCTAAAGCGCTGCTTCTTTCTTCTCTGCTGTTCTGTCTCCAGGGCTTTCGGAACCGTTTATAAAGGACTCGACAGGGCCACTGGAGGAGAGGTCAGTGTCACCACGCCCAGCGCATCGGGCAGCTCTCGAGGGCTTTCCCCTCTGCTGGGAGCTGTGGCTGCAGCTTTGTGGGGCCAGCAGAGCTTTCCTGCACAGGCTGTTCCACTGAAGGCACAGCAGTGTCAGCCTGCAGAGCACGGCTGGGACAGACTTGAGCCTTCTGAAGTGCCCAAAGGAATGCAAGGAGGGCAGTGGTGTCTGTCAGAGCAGGACACGCTGGCTTGGTCTTCATATCTGAAAACATCAGTGCATCAGCTGGTGGAGGCTGAGGCCTAATTTATCTTCATCCCAGCCTCAGACAGGAACACTGTTTAGCAGTTTTTCCACCCTGCGTTTCATCTTCCAAGAGTACCTCAAGACCTAATGAGGGAGTGCTCCTTCTTGGGATCAGTTTGGGGTTTTAGTCCTACTGCAGCTGTTCCCAGAGAGAGGGAGAGGAATGAGAAGATGGATGTGCAGAGCAAAGCTCTCTCCTAAACGCTGCAGCTGTGTTTGGGTCTGGTGTCAGTGACAGCCCGTGACAGGGATCATCTGAGCAATGTTTGTGCGTGTTTGCTCTGTTGTGCAATCCCAAACAGAGCAGTTGCGTTTGAAATCATGACCAAATCCCCCAGGATTGCTAAAGGGTTCCCGGCTGTTTTGCTCTGTTTTCACAGAACCAGAATTACTTCCTGCTTGCAAAATGTGTTTGAATGATAATGAGAGTGGTGGTAAACGAAGGCGGTTTGAGAAGACTGCAGGTGCAGAGAATGCTGTGAGAGCTTTGAGGCTGAGAGCTGAGGGCCCATTTCTGCAGAGCTTCCAAGGCCAAATGTCTCTGGCCCTGTGTCCTGTAAGCGGCCCCGCAGCGAGCAGAGAAATGGGCTGTGGGAATGTCACTTGCTGAGCCCGGGTGTCCCATCCCAAGGCAGTTTGGCACAGCCCGGCTCCGTCACTCCACAAAGACTCGCTCCGTGTTTGCTGCGGCCTCCTGCCCCAGACTCCTCCAGTTCAAGGGCTGCAATGTCCTTTCAGGTGGCCATAAAGAAAATGAGTCTCAGAGGGCAGAACAGGGAACGAGCTGTGAATGAGATCCTGGTCCTGAAGGACAAGAAGAACCCCAACATTGTCAGCTTTTTGGACAGGTGAGTGCTTCAGCTCTTATCCCGTGCACGGGCCCTGCGTTAATCTCTCCTGGCATCCGCAGTCTGTAGCCTGTTTTAAAAAAGCCTCACCCGGCCGTAGCTTCCCAAAACAACAGCCTGTCAGTTCACTCCCCCTTTGTGCTTTTGTTGCTTTGGTTTGGTTTTTCCTTCAAGCTGACCCCATTTCCTGCGTCTTACAACAAGTGCTGGTAGACCCTGTCAGAAATTATTTCCCTTGGCTTCTCCTTCCCAACTCTTTTCCATTGCTGCAGATGCCAGGAAGACCAGGTTCTTGTTTCCAGAAATGCCTCATGTGCCCATTTTGCAATGGCCTTGCCTGTTTCTGAAGGGACTTGCTGCAAGGTTTTCCAAACACTTGACCACTTTTGTCCTAAGTGCGGCACGGCCTCCTGCCCTGGATAACTCTGGAAGTTGTGTTGCCTTGTTCTGGAGGGAACGGTGGAACTGCTGAGTTCAGATGCTGAACCAGCTGGGGGCAAGTGTTGTGCTTCCACATTGATCTGGGCTGTTGCTGAACTGCATTTTTCACTTGCTTGCCATCTAAGGCCTCTCCTTTCCCACAGCCGTCTCCTTCTCCTTTAGACTGTGCAGATCCCAAGGACTGTGCAGCCTGGCAGGAATGTCTCTGCATCGGATTCTGTCCTCATTTACAAGTGACCTGGAAACAAAACTCCACTCGAGGCTTTTCCATCAGGGAATTGAGCAGTGCACGTTCATCTCCACGCCATTGTTTGCCTCTTCCAGCTTCCTTGTTGATGAAGATCTCTGGCTGGTGATGGAATACATGGATGGAGGAACTTTGCAGGACGTTGTCAGACAGACACGCATGGCTGAAGGAGAGATGGCAGCTGTCAGTCGGGAGGTGAGGGATCCTGCTCGTGCTTCCCATGGCTTGGACACAATGCTCCTTCCAAGCAGGGCCTGAGAACAGGAGTGGCTCCATGCTCAGAGCTTTGTTTCTGTGTTGTTTTTATGAGCTGCAGAAGAAAGAGCCTCTGAAGTGAACGGCCTGCCAGTGTCACTGCACTTCCACTCTGCTCTTGTCCTCTTTCCTGATCTTTGTGGGACTCTCTGTCTTTTTTGATTTGATTTGCTGTTCTCAGCTTTGCCTTGAACCATTTGCCCGGAGCTTGTCTGCACTGCACTCCTGGCCTGGCACAGCAAACTGCTGCTGGCAGAATTCTAAACTGTCCTTTCTTGTGTGCTGTATTCTGGCCATGGATTTCCACCCTCGTGTTTCTTGCTCTCTCTCAGTGTCTGCAGGGCCTGGATTTCCTCCACTCAGACCGGGTGATCCACAGAGATCTGAAGAGCTCCAACATCCTTCTGGCAACGGACGGCTCTGTCAAGCTGGGTGGGTGTTCCTGGTCAGGCACGGCGCTCCCGGGCTGCGGGTGTGGGGCTGCTTCCCAGTGACGGCCAGAGCCCCACAAGTGCTGCTGGTGGCGGTGCCCGGCCCCTGCTGCCAGCTGAGAGCGGCTGCCCCATGCAGAGAGCTCAGGAGAGGAGCAGGGTGTCAGCAGTGGCTTTGCTCTGGGTGTGGCCCTTGCAGAGGGGCGGGAGTTGGAATCTGAAGCTTCAAGGGAATCACTAAAAGCCACTGCATGAAAGCTGAGAGTTCCTTTAAGGGTCCACTTCCATCTTGCCTTGGCTACAGCCCTGCGGACTTTTCCAGCTGGATTCAGCCCTGCATTCTCAGACTGAGAGTGGGCAATCTTTGTGCTTGGTTTCCTCATTCCAGCTGCCTTTGACAGTGTTTGTTTCTGTCCTCAGCTGATTTTGGCCTCTGCGCTCAGCTGAGCCCTGAGCAGGAGCAGTGCAGCTCCATGGTGGGCACTGCTCACTGGATGGCCCCAGAGGTTGTGACCAGTTCTCCTTATGGCCCCAAGGTGGACATCTGGTCCTTGGGCATTGTGACCATCGAGATGGTGGAAGGAGAACCTCCTTACTTCGAGCACACGGCGGCCATGGTAAGAGGCAAATTTCCCAGAGTTTGCAGAGGCCGGAGAGCACAGTGGGACCCCGCCCTGGGCGGAGCAGCTGGAGGGCTCTGCCCATCGGGAAGGGAATTCCCAGAGGACTTGAGCCTGAGCACAGACAAATATTCTGCAGTCTCCAGAATTTGCTTTGGGTTTTAAGTTGTTGCAGCTCTTCTGTCTGCGAGGATGACCTGAAAAGATGAAGCCAGAGCATCAGCTCTAATCTTATCTTGCAGAAAACCCCAGACCAACCCCAAAACCCACACCCAAACCCAACAAGTTTTCTGAAGGAGTTCCTGAAAGAGGTTCTGCGAGATGAACTTCCGCTGACTCTTCTCACTGGGAAACTTGTCTAAAACATGCAGATGATTGTTTAACATCCCCATAGTCTAACATATTTCTTTCCTAGCCCAAGCTACTTTCTCCATGTCACCAAGGCTGAGCTTTCAGCAACCCAAACCTCGGGTTCCTTGCCTGGCAGTTTCTGGGATGGAACATCTTGAATGCATTTACTTGAGTGTCAGTGGCACTGCAGGGATGCATTTGATGTAAGAATCCTTGGAAATACCACAGGCAGACCACAGTGACTCTTGCAAATGGCCTGTAAAGCTGGTGTCCGTATTTGGAGAAGCAAAATGGGTTATTTCTGATGGAGGTTCCAACTAACAAAGTCAGCCAATGATGTTGGCTCTCAAGGCAAGATCATGTGGATGTTGGAATGGCTGTGGCTGCCGCAGCGTTTGGCTTTTTTGGTTGGCATAGAAGAATGAGCTCTGAGCAGCATCTCTGCCAGGGAGGAAAGTGTCCCTGGAGACTGGGGCTGAGAAACCGGGGTCGCTGTGAGCACTCGTGGGTGTGAAGGAAGCTGGCAGAGCTTTTTCAGAAGTGTTTGCTTTTCGTGCAGGCTCGCTGTCTGATCCGGCAGAACGGGACCCCGCAGCTGCAGGAGCCCAGGCGCCTGTCGGCTCTGCTGCGGGACTTCCTGGAGTGCAGCCTGGAGCCGGACGAGGAGCGGCGCTGGTCTGCCCAGGAGCTGCTGCAGGTGAATGCGAAGCGGCTGCAGGGGAAAGAGCAGCGCGAGGGAGGGGTTTTCTCATGGGGCCCCCTCCAATAGTGTCCAGTCTCGCTGCTTTTCACATGCAAAGCCAGCAGAATCCTCGCCTGGTTTGGCTTGGCAGGGTCCTTTCCTGGTCGTCTGGACCAGGTGCCCCGCAAGGAGCAGGGACATCTTCAAGCAGATCAGGTGGCCCAGAGCCCTGCCTGACCTGAGCCTGGGCGTTTCCAGGGAGGAGGCACCTCCCACATCTCTGGGCACCCTCTGCCAGTGTTTCCCCATGCTTCTGATAAAAAAATTCTGCCTCAGATCTAATCTGAGCCTGCTTCCCTCTCCTGAGTTTCAAACGATTCCCCTTTGTCCTGATGCAACAGAGCCTGTGAGGAACTTGACTTGGGAAAGTAACAGTTGATTTCTTTCTTTTTCATCCTTTGGGCAGCACCCATTTTTATCATCAGCCAAGCCTCTCTCCAGCCTGAGCCCTCTGATCGCTGCAGCAAAGCAATTGAAGGAGCAGCGGAGGACCTGAAGCAACTGGGGCCAGCTTTTTGTTATAGTAGTTAGGACAAGTGGTTAGTTACAGTAGTTAGCACTGCTAGTTAGTTATGGTGGTTAGGACAGCCTGGTAGTTATGGCAGTTTTTTGAATAAAAGCTCTGTTAAACCTCAAGTCCCTTGACGTGCCCCTTCCTTGTCCCCCTGTGACTCAGCTGCCCGGAGCAATGCGAGGGGAGAGCGGGCCCAGCCTTGCCCAGAGCTGAGCCCCAGCAGAGCCCCGGCAGAGCCCAGAGCAGCCTCAGCATCGGCAGAGTCAGCCTGGAAGGAGGCGCCTGGAGCCTTCTCGACTGCAGCCGACTCTTGTTTACAAACCGCGTGGGGTGGGAAATGCCACTGGTTCTGCAAGAGGGCAGAGGGGGCCCGGGGAAGGCCCAAGTGCTCCAGGCGAGGCAAAAACCCGCCCAGTGCTGGAGAAAAACCACGCCTTTTTCCCCTCCCACGTCAGCCAAAATATTGAATCCTAAACCAAGTCAAACGGGGCAGGGGAGGAGCCCAGGCCCTTCCGTCCCTGCAAACCAAAGCTTCCCTTGCACGGCTCTGAGCCCCAGCCCCGGTGGCCCCGCGGGCGTTGGTTTCTGTCGGGCTCGCTGCCGCCAGCCCAGGGCCAGCCCGGGACAGGGCGGGCGCTGGAGGCTGCGGGCGGGGAGATGCGATCCCGGGACACGCATTCGGTGGCACCTGCGAGCGCAAGCAGGGGAGGGGCTCCGGCAGTGACGGGAGAAAGGAATAAGGTGAATGTGACTTAAACAAGCCAAGCCCGTGAATCTGCTTTAGATAGGGCCAGGGAGCTGTAGGTAGGAAGGAGTGAAAAAAACTATCACTTCCAGAAAATGTTACTGATTGCCATGAACTGCAGCTCAGCCAAGGCCGTGTGAAATTCCTGAACTTAGAGAAGAAGAACAAAGACTCAATGGAGTTATTAATATGGCTTTGTTTTACTGAAACAAACAAAACGGGTGTGTGCATATTGGAGGGCAGATCGGGAAGTCTGAACCTTCCAAGAAACAGTCCCGGGGACAGAGCAGCCACCTCTGTCCTACCCACAGCAGCCGGGACGAGCCAGCGCTGCTCCGGCACCGGCTCCTGCCGAGGCAGCAGCGGCAAGGAGAGCGCGGGCAGCCGCTCCCGCAGCGCCCTCACGCCAGGGCGAACACGGCGCCCACACGGCACAACGAACCCGCCCCAGCCCCCTGCCGCCCCCTCCGCCCGCAGCCAGCGCCGAGCCCCGCCAGAACCGAGCGCGGCTCCCACCTGCGCTGGGGCCGCCTCCGAGCTCCGCCGCCGCCTCTCCGGGCTCCGGCCGCCGCCGCCGCTCCCGGGCCCGCACAGACGCTCCGCCAATGGCGCCTCTGCTGCGCCACGGCCGCCCTGCCGGCGGCTCCGGGCCCGGGCTGCTCCCCGCTCCGACCAATCAGCGCGCCAGAACCACGACTGACGGCAGCACCGCCCAATCGCAGCGAGGGGCGGGCTCTGCACACGGCCCAGCCTCGCCCCGCGCTCCCAGCGCCCCCCGGGCTGCGTGAGGGGAAAGCCGCAGCTGAGGAACAGCCCTGGAACGGGCCCGGCCCGAGCCGCCATTCAGCTGGGAAGGGAAACAAAGCTCTCCGCTGCTCCCGGCCCGACTTGCCCAGCCCTGCGTGTTGGCTGCCTCCGGCTTCTTGGGAAGCCCTGCAGCCTCCCGACTCCCGCCCCTAATTCGGAGCATCAGTGCATGGCTTTGATTTCCCCAAAAAGGGAAAACCGCCCCAAACCCCTTTGGCTGAGTGCACGAGGGGAGAGATTTATGGCAGAAAACTCCCAAAGTCGTTTTTCCCGAGCTTGGGAAGAACAACCCCATCCAAGCGGATGTCCCGCAAACGAGGGACACCCACAAGCCCCTCACAACCCCCGGGGCTGGGCTGGCCCTGCCTGGATGCCGGGAGGCACCAAAACCGCTCTGTCCCTGCCCTCTGCTACTGCACAGGGACAGGAAATACAAGGAAAGTCCCAGGAGCTGAGAGAAGGACCAGGAGAGATCCCGCCCTGAGCACCGGCATGGGCACAACAGACCCACCCTGGGCACAGGGAGGGAATTTATTACCAACCAAATCCCAGCAGCACAAGGACAAGGCAAAGAAATCTCTCCAACACCTTCCCCCCACCCAGCAGGGATCACCCGGAACGGGGATCACCAGGGCTCTGCCCAACGGGGGTCACTGGGGATCATCCAACGCCGATCCTCCCACGGGGGGTGGAGCTGGAGCAGCGCACGAAGCTCTTCCCGCACTCGGGGCACTCGCAGGGCTTCCCTTAGCGGTGCCTCCGTTGGTGTTGAGCTGTGCTTGAAACCCTTCCCACACTCAGGGCAGCGGAAGGGCCTCTCCTCTGTGTGTATTGGCTGATGTAAGGGGACATGATCCCCCCAAGGGGCTCAGCTTTGGGGTCCTGAAAGATCCAAACATACACACACAAAAACCTCTCCCAGGACACTAAAAGATATTTGGGGCACGGTTCTGGAATCTGCCAGCTCCAAACACTCCCCAATAATAAAACCCTCTCAGGGACCCCCCGATAGATTCGGGACGAGCTCCCCCTCCCCAGCCACCTGCAGGATGCCGTGGGGGGGACGCTCCCGGGGCCGGGAGTGCTGCGGACACAGCGGGCACTGGAACCTCCTGCTTCTCCTATTCCTGATCCTGCTCCTCCTCCTCCTGCTCCTCCTTTTCCTCTCTCGTCCACCTCCTGCTCTTCTCCTCCTTCCTCATCCCGCCTCCTCCCCAGTTCCTGCTTTCTGTATATTTAGAATGGAGAACTTTGCTTGTTTCTAGAACTAGAACAGGGATCCCAGAAGGAACAATCCTTGCTGGTTTTAGTCAGCAGCATCAGTGACTAAAGGTCATGATTCCTTTGGTTTGGTCCTGTCCTTGTTCCTCCTCAGTGTTCAGGCTTGGCTATGGGCTGTCCTGGTCTGCTGCATTTTCTGGGTTCCTCTTGGATGCTTTGAGCAACAGGCTGTGCCCCGGGAGGATCCTTTGTGCTCCTTTGTGACAGAGGAGAACCTTCCAGGCGGTTCTTGCGGGAGCTGCTGCTGTGATGTCACGGGAACGCTGCCGCGTCCTCGCCGTGTTCCCGTTGCTGTGGGCACGGAGCCCTCAGTGTCCAGAGCGGCTCTGGGCGCCCGCTGGTTGCCGGAGGATCCTCCTGCCCGAGGCATTCTCAGCAGCCAGCCCAGCCCCTGCCGGGTGTCCTTCTGTGCTTGCAGGGGTACAGTCTGCCACGTGTGCAGCACGGCCAAAATGATCCAGCAAGCGGTTGCTGCAGTTTGCACTCTGTACTCTGTGGCTTATTCGGGGTATTTTTTAGCCCACTTGGCACGTAAGTCGAGGTTTTCCCTGGCTGCAGCGTCGGTGCCTTCGGGCTCGCTGTGTGCTTTCTGTTCTCCCACTGGAACTGAGCTGCCTTTGTAACCAAATTGCCATTAAGACACCGTTGGTTTGGGAGAGCTCCTGCCAGCAGCTGCAGCTGAAAAAGGGGGTGTCTGCAGCCAGCGGGGCGTGCACAGCATTTGCAATGGAGCCGGGGGGGTTCTGTTCCCTCAAGCGCAGAGTCTGTGCCAGCGGAGCCTGGAACTCCCTGCGTTGGCTGCTGCAGCCAAGAGCTGACACAGCCCAGGATTCTGTGCTGTTCTCTTGCTTGCTGTGCGAAGGGACTGTGGCTCCTGGAGGGATGTTGTGGAAGCAAAATGCTCTCTCGGGGTGTCCTTGCTCCGTGGGAGTTCCCACCACGGGCAGGTTTTTCCTAACAGCATCTGGTTCGTGTTGCCTGTCCCGTTGCAGGGCACCTCACGCGTGGATCCCGAGCAGCTCCTCCTTCGGTGAGTGGGAAAGGAACCTTTGGTGGTCGGAATTGTGCAGAGAGTTGTGAGCTTGGCGTGTGGCAGTCGAGCGCCAGCCTGGGAGGCTGAAGGAAAGTTCCTGCCAGTGTCTTTGCAGCAGCAGCAAAGGGATCCCTGGCACTTTTCTCCTTCTCTGCTGAAGAGCTTTTGAAGAGCTGCAGGTCTGGTTTTGCAGGCAGAAGATTGCTTGCTGGCTTTAGCCACGGTGGAATATGGAATGCCCAGCAATAAGTGGCAATGTCGACTTTAGCCCATTCCTAGTTTGAACAGCTCTGAATCCCATTTCTGCTTAGTGCAGCTAGATGTGTAGCTGAGGATAAATAAGGCGATAACTGAGATAGAACTTCCTGTTCCTCATGCTACCATCTGTCCACAGGGCACAAAAGCAGCATCAGCTCCTCCTCTGGCTCCCTGTGCTTCCAAAGAGGAGGCCAAAGAGGAGGCCAAAGAGGAGGAAGACAGCAGTGAACTTCCCGCTGTTCTGGGGGATGATGGTGAACTTCCCTCTGTCCCCGGAGATGAGAGCAAACATCCCACGGTTTGGGAATACAACAGTGAAGCTCCTGTGGTGTGGGACGAGGATGGTGGACATCACCCGGTGTGGGACGAGGACAGTGAGGCTCCAGTGCCATGGGAAAAGGACGACGGACATCTCCCAGCGTGGGACGAGGACAGAGGACATCCTGTGATTTGGGAAGAGGAGGCTGCAATTCTCCCAGCATGGGAAGAGGACAGTAAACGTCCCATGGCTTGGAAAGAGGACCAGGAACCTGCTGCATTTTGGGAAGAGGATGGGGAACCGCCCTCTGCTTGGGAAGAGGACACTGAACCTCCCTCTGCTGCGGGATCCTGGGCTGAACATTCTGACAGCAGCACAGCCCTGCAGCCAGAGAGCAGAGAGGAGTGGTGCCTGATGCAGCTGAGTACGTCTGCTGTGCTGCTGTGTGCCAGAGCAGGGTGCTGCGTGTGTGTCTCAGCATCAGCTGCACCCAGGCTTGCTGTGCAGCTGAATGTCACAGAGTCATTTATTGTCCTTGCCCAGCTGAGAGCAAGGGGCTCCCGGCCCCAGGGAGTGGGGCTGCATTTTGGCCCTGCTGCAAGGCGGGGTCTCCATCTGGGAGGGAGCGTCTTCCATGTGGTTTCTTTCAGGGAGCACCGTGAGCGTGGGGGAGCCTGCCGAGAAATACCTGGAACTGGAGCAGGTTGGCCAAGGGTAAGTGCACGGCAGTTACTTCTGCACAAGCAGGGGCCAGGTATTTGCTGGTGCAGGATCAAGTGAGAAGCCAGGCAAGCTGCAAACAGCTTCAGACACTGGGCCACGATCCTGCTGTCTCTCAGTCCTGATCACAATTGGTAACTGTGGTCAGAAGGCACCGTCAGAGGCCCCTGAGGCTGGCAGTGTCCTGCTGCAGCAAGGAGCAGGACCTGGAAGATCTTCTGTCCCTGGAATTTGATTGCCTGAAAGAGCAGCTCACCATCTGGTGCCTGTCAGAAAACAGTTCTCAAGAAGATTCCTTTCAAATAGTTTGCTTCCAAAAATATCCACTGGTCAGGATTATCAACATAACAGTTTAGAAACAGAAACCAGAGATGAACTAATAAGTGCCTTTTTCAGCACAGGTAGTAAGCCCCGTACATTCAGTAACAGACACAGAGCTGCTGCACTCGAGGGGAAAATGCATCAGCTGCCTGATGGCAGGGCCCTTGTGGATCCTGCAGCTCGTAGGCAGGAAATGGAAAAGGATGAAATACATTCTTTTCCAGTTCTTTAGACACCTACTCCCACCCTAGGTTTTGGACTAAAGTAATTCAGTGTGGACATTTGGGATTTGCTCCAGCCCTTTTCCTTCATGTTGGGCCCCAGTTTTCTCTCGCACACCTTGTGTGGCACAGGGCTGGTGGCTGCTGCGCTGCTGTTTGAAGGGTCGATGCACCCAGGTGTTTTGTAAACGCTGCAGGCAGCAGAGATCTCCTGTCTGGGCTGGCTTTCACTCCCAGGGCCTAAAGCGCTGCTTCTTTCTTCTCTGCTGTTCTGTCTCCAGGGCTTTCGGAACCGTTTATAAAGGACTCGACAGGGCCACTGGAGGAGAGGTCAGTGTCACCACGTCCAGCGCGTCGGGCAGCTCTCGAGGGCTTTCCCCTCTGCTGGGAGCTGTGGCTGCAGCTTTGGGGGGCCAGCAGAGCTTTCCTGCACAGGCTGTTCCTCTGAAGGCACAGCAGTGTCAGCCTGCAGAGCACGGCTGGGACAGACTTGAGCCTTCTGAAGTGCCCAAAGGAATGCAAGGAGGGCAGTGGTGTCTGTCAGAGCAGGACACGCTGGCTTGGTCTTCATATCTGAAAACATCAGTGCATCAGCTGGTGGAGGCTGAGGCCTAATTTATCTTCATCCCAGCCTCAGACAGGAACACTGTTTAGCAGTTTTTCCATCCTGTATTTCATCTTCCAAGAGTACCTCAAGACCTAATTAAGGAGTGATCCTGCTTGGGATCACTTTGGGGTTTTAGTCCTACTGCAGCTGTTCCCAGAGAGAGGGAGAGGAATGAGAAGATGGATGTGCAGAGCAAAGCTCTCTCCTAAACCCTGCAGCTGTGTTTGGGTCTGGTGTCAGTGACAGCCCGTGACAGGGATCATCTGAGCAATGTTTGTGCGTGTTTGCTCTGTTGTGCAATCCCAAACAGAGCAGTTGCGTTTGAAATCATGACCAAATCCCCCAGGATTGCTAAAGGGTTCCTGGCTGTTTTGCTCTGTTTTCACAGAACCAGAATTACTTCCTGCTTGCAAAATGTGTTTGAATGATAATGAGAGTGGTGGTAAACTAAGGCGGTTTGAGAAGACTGCAGGTGCAGAGAATGCTGTGAGAGCTTTGAGGCTGAGAGCTGAGGGCCCATTTCTGCAGAGCTTCCAAGGCCAAATGTCTCTGGCCCTGTGTCCTGTAAGTGGCCCCGCAGCGAGCAGAGAAATGGGCTGTGGGAATGTCACTTGCTGAGCCCGGGTGTCCCATCCCAAGGCAGTTTGGCACAGCCCGGCTCCGTCACTCCACAGACTCGCTCAGTGTTTGCCGCGGCCTCCTGCCCCAGACTCCTGCAGTTCAAGGGCTGCAATGTCCTTTCAGGTGGCCATAAAGAAAATGAGTCTCAGAGGGCAGAACAGGGAACGAGCTGTGAATGAGATCCTGGTCCTGAAGGACAAGAAGAACCCCAACATTGTCAGCTCTTTGGACAGGTGAGTGCTTCAGCTCTTATCCCGTGCACGGGCCCTGCGTTAATCTCTCCTGGCATCCGCAGTCTGTAGCCTGTTTTGAAAAAGCCTCACCCGGTCGTAGCTTCCCAAAACAACAGCCTGTCAGTTCACTCCCTCCGTGTGCTTTTGTTGCTTTGGTTTGCTTTTTCCTTCAAGCTGACCCATTTTTCTGGGTCTTATAACAAGTGCTGATAGACCCTGGCAGACATTATTTCCCTTGGCTTCTCCTTCCCAACTCTTTTCCATTGCTGCAGATGCCAGGAAGACCAGGTTCTTGTTTCCAGAAATGCCTCATGTGCCCATTTTGTAATGGCCTTGCCTGTTTCTGAAGGGACTTTCTGCAAGGTTTTCCAAACACTTGACCACTTTTGTCCTAAGTGCTGCACGGCCTCCTGCCCTGGATAACTCTGGAAATTGTGTTGCCTTGTTCTGGAAGGAACGGTGGAAGTGCTGAGTTCAGATGCTGAACCAGCTGAGGGCAAGTGTTGTGGTTCCACATTGATCTGGGCTGTTGCTAAACTGCATTTTTCACCTGCTTGCCATCTAAGGCCTTTCCTTTCCCACAGCCGTCTCCTTCTCCTTTAGACTGTGCAGATCCCAAGGACTGTGCAGCCTGGCAGGAATGTCTCTGCATTGGATTCTGTCCTCATTTACAAGTGACCTGGAAACAAAACTCCACCAGAGGCTTTTCCATCAGGGAATTGAGCAGTGCACGTTCATCTCCACGCCATTGTTTGCCTCTTGCAGCTTCCTTGTTGATGAAGATCTCTGGCTGGTGATGGAATACATGGATGGAGGAACTTTGCAGGACGTTGTCAGACAGACACGCATGGCTGAAGGAGAGATGGCAGCTGTCAGTCGGGAGGTGAGGGATCCTGCTCGTGCTTCCCATGGCTTGGACACAATGCTCCTTCCAAGCAGGGCCTGAGAACAGGAGTGGCTCCATGCTCAGAGCTTTGTTTCTGTGTTGTTTTTATGAGCTGCAGAAGAAAGAGCCTCTGAAGTGAACGGCCTGCCAGTGTCACTGCACTTCCACTCTGCTCTTGTCCTCTTTCCTGCTCTTTGTGGGACTCTCTGTCTTTTTTGATTTGATTTGCTGTTCTCAGCTTTGCCTTGAACCATTTGCCCGGAGCTTGTCTGCACTGCACTCCTGGCCTGGCACAGCAAAGCTGCTGCTGGCAGAATTCTAAACTGTCCTTTCTTGTGTGATTGTGTATTCCGGCCATGGATTTCCACCCTCGTGTTTCTTGCTCTCTCTCAGTGTCTGCAGGGCCTGGATTTCCTCCACTCAAACCGGGTGATCCACAGAGATCTGAAGAGCTCCAACATCCTTCTGGCAACGGACGGCTCTGTCAAGCTGGGTGGGTGTTCCTGGTCAGGCACGGTGCTCCCGGGCTGCGGGTGTGGGGCTGCTTCCCAGTGACGGCCAGAGCCCCACAAGTGCTGCTGGTGGCAGTGCCCGGCCCCTGCTGCCAGCTGAGAGCGGCTGCCCCATGCAGAGAGCTCAGGAGAGGAGCAGGGTGTCAGCAGTGGCTTTGCTCTGGGTGTGGCCCTTCCAGAGGGGCAGGAGTTGGAATCTGAAGCTTCAAGGGAATCACTAAAAGCCACTGCATGAAAGCTGAGGGTTCCGTTAAGGGTCCACTTCCATCTTGCCTTGGCTACAGCCCTGCGGACTTTTCCAGCTGGATTCAGCAGTGCATTCTCAGACTGAGAGTGGGCAATCTTTGTGCTTGGTTTCCTCATTCCAGCTGCCTTTGACAGTGTTTGTTTCTGTCCTCAGCTGATTTTGGCCTCTGCGCTCAGCTCAGCCCTGAGCAGGAGCAGCGCAGCTCCATGGTGGGCACTGCTCACTGGATGGCCCCAGAGGTTGTGACCAGTTCTCCTTATGGCCCCAAGGTGGACATCTGGTCCTTGGGCATTGTGACCATCGAGATGGTGGAAGGAGAACCTCCTTACTTCAAGCACACGGCGGCCATGGTAAGAGGCAAATTTCCCAGAGTTTGCAGAGGCCTGTGAGCACAGAGGGACCCGCCCTGGGAGGAGCAGCCAGAGGGCTCTGCCCATCGGGAAGGGAATTCCCAGAGGACTCCAGCCTGAGCACAGACAAATATTCTGCAGTCTCCAGAATTTGCTTTGGGTTTTAAGTTGTTGTAGCTCTTCTGTCTGCGAGGATGACCTGAAAAGATGAAGCCAGAACATCAGCTCTAATCTTATCTTGCAGAAAACCCCAGACCAACCCCAAACCCCACACCCAAACCCAACAAGTTTTCTGAAGGAGTTTCTGAAAGAGGTTCTGCGAGATGAACTCCCCCTGACTCTTCTCACTGGGAAACTTGTCTAAAACATGAAGATGATTGTTTAACATCCCCATAGTCTAACATATTTCTTTCCTTGCCCAAGCTACTTTCTCCATGGCACCAAGGCTGAGCTTTCAGCAACCCAAACCTCGGGTTCCTTGCCTGGCAGTTTCTGGGATGGAACATCTTGAATGCATTTACTTGAGTGTCAGTGGCACTGCAGGGATGCATTTGATGTAAGAATCCTTGGAAATACCACAGGCAGACCACAGTGACTCTTGCAAATGGCCTGTAAAGCTGGTGTCCGTATTTGGAGAAGCAAAATGGGTTATTTCTGATGGAGGTTCCAACTAACAAAGTCAGCCAATGACATTGGCTCTCAAGGCAAGATCATCTGGATGTTGGAATGGCTGTGGCTGCCGCAGCGTTTGGCTTTTTTGGTTGGCATAGAAGAATGAGCTCTGAGCAGCATCTCTGCCAGGGAGGAAAGTGCCCCTGGAGACTGGGGCTGAGAAACCGGGGTCGCTGTGAGCACTCGTGGGTGTGAAGGAAGCTGGCAGAGCTTTTTCAGAAGTGTTTGCTTTCCGCGCAGGCTCGCTGTCTGATCCGGCAGAACGGGACCCCGCAGCTGCAGGAGCCCAGGCGCCTGTCGGCTCTGCTGCGGGACTTCCTGGAGTGCAGCCTGGAGCCGGACGAGGAGCGGCGCTGGTCTGCCCAGGAGCTGCTGCAGGTGGATGCGAAGCGGCTGCAGGGGAAAGAGCAGCGCGAGGGAGGGGTTTTCTCGTGGGGCCCCCTCCAATAGTGTCCAGTCTCGCTGCTTTTCACATGCAAAGCCAGCAGAATCCTCGCCTGGTTTGGCTTGGCAGGGTCCTTTGCAGGTCATCTGGACCAGGTGCCCCGCAAGGAGCAGGGACATCTTCAAGCAGATCAGGTGGCTCCGAGCCCTGCCTGACCTGAGCCTGGATGTTTCCAGGGAGGAGGCACCTCCCACATCTCTGGGCACCCTCTGCCAGTGTTTCCCCACGCTTCTGATAAAAAACTTCTGCCTCAGATCTAATCTGAGCCTGCTTCCCTCTCCTGAGTTTCAAACGATTCCCCTTTGTCCTGATGCAACAGAGCCTGTGAGGAACTTGACTTGGGAAAGTAACAGTTGATTTCTTTCTTTTTCATCCTTTGGGCAGCACCCATTTTTATCATCAGCCAAGCCTCTCTCCAGCCTGAGCCCTCTGATCGCTGCAGCAAAGCAATTGAAGGAGCAGCGGAGGACCTGAAGCACCCGGGGACAGCTTTTTGTTATAGTAGTTAGGACAAGTGGTTAGTTACAGTAGTTAGCACTGCTAGTTAGTTATGGTGGTTAGGACAGCCTGGTAGTTATGGCAGTTTTTTGAATAAAAACTCTGTTAAACCTCAAGTCCCTTGACGTGTCCCTTCCTTGTTCCCCCGTGACTCAGCTGCCCGGAGCAATGCGAGGGGAGAGCGGGCCCAGCCTTGCCCAGAGCTGAGCCCCAGCAGAGCCCCGGCAGAGCCCAGAGCAGCCTCAGCATCGGCAGAGTCAGCCTGGAAGGAGGCGCCTGGAGCCTTCTCGACTGCAGCCGACTCTTGTTTACAAACCGCGTGGGGTGGGAAATGCCACTGGTTCTGCAAGAGGGCAGAGGGGGCCCGGGGAAGGCCCAAGTGCTCCAGGCGAGGCAAAAACCCGCCCAGTGCTGGAGAAAAACCACGCCTTTTCCCCCTTCTACGTCGGCCAAAACATTGAATCCTAAACCAAGTCAAACGGGGCAGGGGAGGAGCCCAGGCCCTTCTGCCCCTGCAAACCAAAGCTTCCCTTGCACGGTTCTGAGCCCCGGCGCTGGTGGCCCCGCGGGCATTGGTTTCTGTCGGGCTCGCTGCCGCCAGCCCAGGGCCAGCCCGGGACAGGGCGGGCGCTGGAGGCTGCGGGCGGGGAGATGCGATCCCGGGACACGCATTCGGTGGCACCTGCGAGCGCAAGCAGGGGAGGGGCTCCGGCAGTGACGGGGGAAAGGAATAAGGTGAATGTGACTTAAACAAACGAAGCCCGTGAATCTGCTTTAGATAGGGCCAGGGAGCTGTAGGTAGGAAGGAGTGAAAGAAACTATCACTTCCAGAAAATGTTACTGATTGCCATGGACTGCTGCTCAGCCAAGGCCATGTCAAATTCCTGAACTTAAAGAAGAAGAACGAAGAC
This sequence comes from Aphelocoma coerulescens, assembly GCF_041296385.1. Taxonomy (NCBI): domain Eukaryota; kingdom Metazoa; phylum Chordata; class Aves; order Passeriformes; family Corvidae; genus Aphelocoma; species Aphelocoma coerulescens. Next base: position 2,947,432 of record NW_027183905.1, read on the forward strand.
TCAATGGAGTTATTAATACTGCTTTGTTTTACTAAAACAAACAAAATGGGTGTGTGCATATTGAAGAGCAGATCGGGAAGTCTGAACCTTCCAAGAAACAGTCCCGGGGACAGAGCAGCCACCTCTGTCCTACCCACAGCAGCCGGGACGAGCCAGCGCTGCTCCAGCACCGGCTCCTGCCGAGGCAGCAGCGGCAAGGAGAGCGCGGGCAGCCGCTCCCGCAGCGCCCTCACGCCAGGGCGAACACGGCGCCCACACAGCACAACGAACCCGCCCCAGCCCCCTGCCGCCCCCTCCGCCCGCAGCCAGCGCCGAGCCCCGCCAGAACCGAGCGCGGCTCCCACCTGCGCTGGGGCCGCCTCCGAGCTCCGCCACCGCCTCAGTGGTGGTTCCTAGTCACCCCCAGTATGATCCCGGTCACTCCCAGCATCATCCTGGTCGCTTACAGTCACTCCCACTGTGTTTTCAGTATGGTCCCAGTCACTCCCAATAAGATCCCAGTTGCCCGCAGCGTGGTCCCAGTGGCTCCCAGTCACACCCAGGATGGTTGCTTTCACTCTCAGTAAGAGTCCAGTGTGGCTCCAGTCATTTCCAGTATGAACCCACTCACTCCCTGTATGATTGTATTTGCACCCACTGTGGTCCCAGTTGCTCCCAGTGTCTTGGTTTGAAAGACAGGTGTCTGCCAAGGAAGGCAGGAGTCTCTCCTGAAATGGAAGAAAAAAAATTACAACCCCCTTCCCTCTGAATTATTATCATTTTGAAATTAAGGAGCTTTATAGGCAAAGATATGAGGAACAGGAATAACAGGGTAATATATACTAATATATATACTATAATATATAATATATAATTTATACTAATATATATCTGTATGTGTATAACCAGTCAAACAAACAGCAATAACTATGGCAGTAACAGCAAACAATCACAAACCCAGTCCCAGCCTTCTTGGCTGTCAGGCCCTTTCCCCTTGGGTGCAGTTCCGCTTGCAGCCGGCAGGGGCGCTGGCGGCTCCCGGTGAGCAGGGCAGGTGCGATGGTTCCCCCGCGGCTGCAGGGGGCGCTCCGGAGCGAGCTCGGGGAGCACGCGGCACTGGTGGCCTGGGATCCCGGGGAAGGGATGGAAGAAAGATTTCAAAAACCCCCTGGACAGCCGATCCCGGTGTCTGGCCGGACCCTCAGGAACAGCAGGCTGGAACAGCAGGGACGAGCACAAATCCCGGGTTTCAGACGAGATGTATCAAACTCCGGAGCTGCGGTGGGAACCCGCGGAGGTCTCAGCAGGCCGGGAGAGCGGGGCTACAGAGTAGCAAAGGCTCGAAGCAACGGCAGGGGCGGGCGGCCAGAGCCGCGCTGCCAGTGGGGCAGGGAAGGCGAGCTTGGGATCCCCGGGTCTCTCCGGTAGAAGGAAAGCAGCCAAAGAAGAAGCCTCTCTCTCCATCCAAACACTGGGAACTGACTGCCTGCAAACCCAGGTGAAAGTGATGCACCCCTGCCGCTATAACCAGGGTCTTTGTTTTCCTTAAGCCCCCAGTAATTTGTCCCCCTGGCAACATCTATGGGGAAAATTCCTTTAAGAGAAAAAGAAATAGGAGGAGAACTCCTAAAACCCCAACATTATCCACCCCAAATTTTTCCCATACTAACATGTTACATGAAACGGAACCCTTTTAACCATATAAATACATGCGTCACCCGAATTATATACGTATATACATGCTGATGCTGATACAAGTCCAGAGCCATGGGTAGTTCACCCTTAAACAAGGTCCCCTTGAGATATGCATTGGGTCTCTCCATCCCTTTGCATCACCCACCAGGTGCAACCTGGTCCCTGAGCGAAGGCAACCCCATGGATGGGTTTGTCTTTGCTTGAAGCAGAATTAACCCAAACAGTTTTTCCAAGCATACCTCTCATGTGCACCACTGGAACCGTATCCCTGTCTGTTGTTTGTAGGGGTTTGGATTGGGCAGGGCCTGCTCGGCTGGTGGAGCCTCGGGTGTTAACTAACCAGGTGGCTCTTGCTAAATGCACCTCCCAGTTTTTGAAAGTCCCCCCACCCAGGTCCTTCAAGGTTGTTTTAAGCAATCCATTACATCGCTCAACCTTCCCAGCTGCTGGTGCATGGTAAGGGATGTGGTTCACCCACTCAATGCCATGTTCTCTAGCCCAGGTGTTTATAAGGCTGTTCTTGAAATGAGTCCCATTGTCAGACTCAATTCTCTCAGGGGTACCATGCCTCCAAAGGACTTGCTTTTCGAGGCCCAGGATGGTGTGCCGGGCAGTAGCATGAGGCACAGGGTAGGTCTCCAGCCATCCTGTGGTGGCTTCTACCATTGTGAGCACATAGCACTTGCCTTGGCGTGTTTGAGGCAGTGTGATGTAATCAATCTGCCAGGCCTCCCCATACTTGTATTTGGACCATTGCCCACCATACCACAGGGGCTTCACTTGCTGGGCCTGCTTGACCGCAGCGCATGTCTCACAGTCATGGATAACCTGGGAGATACTGTCCATAGTTAGATCCACCCCTCGATCTTGTGCCCACTTATAGGTGGCATCTCTGCCCTGATGGCCTGAGGCATCATGGGCGCATCGAGCTAGGAACAACTCTCCTTTATGTTGCCAATCCAAGTCTATCTGGGACACCTCTATTTTTGCAGCCTGATCTACCTGATTGTTGTTACGATGTTCTTCATTAGCCCGGATCTTGGGAACGTGAGCATCTACATGACGGACTTCCACGGATAGCTTCTCTACCCGATTGGCAATGCCTTTCCACTCCTCAGCAGCCCAGATTGGTTTTCCACTGTGCTGCCAGTTTGCTTTCTTCCACCTTTCCAGCCAACCCCACAGAGCATTGGCTACCATCCATGAATCAGTGTAGAGGTAGAGCTTTGGCCACTTCTCTCTTTCAGCAATGTCAGGAGCTAACTGGACAGCTTTGAATTTGGCAAATTGGCTCGATCCACCTTCTCTTTCAGTAGCGTGTGCAACTTGTCATGTGGGGTCCATACAGCGGCTTTCCATTTCCAGTCAGTGCCTACAATTCGGCAGGAACCATCAGTGAAGAGGGCGTATTGTCTTTCACTCTCTGATTGCTCGTTATATGGTGGGGCTTCTTGGGCATGTGTCACCTGCTCCTCTTCTTCTTCAGAAGATAATCCAAATGTCGCGCTTTCCGGACAATTCGTAATTATTTCCAAGATGCCAGGGCGACTTGGGTTTCCAATTCAGATGCGCTGCATGATGAGGGCAATCCATTTGCTCCAAGTAGCGTCAGTGGCGTGATGCATGGAAGGAACCTTTCCTTGGAACATCCACCCCAGTACCAGTAGTCGGGGTGCCAGGAGGAGCTGTGCCTGTGTGCCGATTACCTCTGAGGCAGCTTGAACTCCTTCATAAGCTGTCAAGATCTCTTTCTCTGTGGGAGTGTAGTTGGCTTTGGACCCTCTGTACCTTCAGCTCCAGAATCCCAGTGGTCGACCACGAGTCTCACCAGGCACCTTCTGTCAGAGGTTCCAGGACAGACCATTGCTCCTGGCTGCAGAGTAGAGCACGTTCTTCACCTCTGGTCCTGTCCTGACTGGGCCAAGGGCTATGGCATGAGCAATTTCCTGCTTGATCTGGGCGAAGGCTTGCTACTGTTCAGGGCCCCAGTGGAAATCGTTCTTCTTTCAGGTAACCAGGTAGAGAGGGCTCACGATCTGTACTCGGGAATGTGCATTCTCCAAAAGCCTATGGCACCTAGGAAAGCTTGTGTTTCCTTCTTGTTGGTTGGTGGAGACATTGCAGTGATCTTATTGATGACCTTGGTGGGAATCTGATGTCATCCATCTTGCCACTTTACTCCCAGGAGCTGGATCTCTTGGGCAGGTCCCTTGACTTTGCTCTTGATGATGAAACCAGCTTCCAGGAGAATTTGGATGATTCTCTCTCCTTTCTCAAATACCTCCGATGCCATGTTCCCCCACACAATGATGTCATCAATGTACTGCAGATGTTCTGGAGCCTCACCCTCTTCCAGTGCAGCCTGGATCAGTCCATGGCAGATGGTGGGACTGTGCTTCCACCCCTGGGGCAGTCGGTTCCAGGTGTACTGCACACCCCTCCAGGTGAAGGCAAACTGAGGCCTGCACTCTGCTGCCAGAGGAATGGAGAAAAAAGCATTAGCAATGTCAATAGTGGCATACCACTTCACTGCTTTGGACTCCAGCTCGTACTGGAGCTCCAAAATGTCCGGCACAGCAGCGCTCAGTGGTGGAGTCACTTCATTCAAGGCACAATAGTCCACAATCTCCATTCCCCGTCAGACTTGTGCACAGGCCAGATGGGGCTGTGGAAGGGTGAGTGGGTCTTGCTGACCACCCCTTGGCTCTCCAGCTTGCAGATCATCTTGTGGATGGGGATCACAGCATCTCGATTTGTCCGATACTGCCGGCCGTGCATGTCGAGGTGGCAATTGGCACTCGTTGCTCTTCCACTTTCAGGAGTCCAACTGCAGAGGGATTTTCTGATAGTCCAGGCAGGGTGTTCAATTGCCTAATGCCCTCTGCCTCCACAGCAGCAATCCCAAATGCCCACCTGAGTCCTTTCGGGTCTTTGTAATACCCATTCTGGAGGATGTCTATGCTCAGAATACACGGGGCCTCTGGGCTAGTCACAATCGGATGCTTTTGCCACTCCTTCCCAGTCAGGCTCACCTCAGCTTCCAACAACGTCAAATCGTGTGATCTCCCGGTCACCCCAGTGATGGATACAGGTTCTTCCCCCACATGTCCTGATGGCATTAAAGTACACTGTGCTCCAGTGTCAACCAATGCATCATATTTTTGTTGCTCTGATGTGCCAGGCCATGGGATCCACACCGTCCAGAAAACGCGGCTTTCCCGTACCGCCTCCTCGCTAGAGGCAGGGCCCCTCTAGACCTGGTTATCATTCTTCCCCTGGGCGTACATGCTAGAGGTCCCTTCAAGGGGATCCAACATATCATCCTCCCTTCTGTAATACCTGGCAGCTCGGTCACGGGAGGCTGAGGCTACTTTCACCTTAGCAGAATCCCCTCGGTTAGTGCCTCCCTCCTTGAGTTCACGCACCTGCTCTGCCAGGACAGAAGTGGGTTTCCCATCCCACCTTCTCATATCTTCCCCATTCACGCACAGAAAAACCACAGCTCAGCTCGTGGGGTGTACCCACTCTCTCTAGCTGGGGGACTTGGGGGCTCTGACCTGGGGGCCTGTGACTCGCACTGGTGCCACACTGACCTTCCTCATCTCCTCCCTCATTTCCTTCCTCATCTCCTTCATCTCCTCTTTGAGGTCCTGGACCACAGCAGAGACATGAGCTTTCAGCGGACCATTGACCATACTGTCATAATTCCTGAGCTTGTTGGTGACAGAGCCCACTGTTTCTCAGTTATTGTCAGCATCAATCGTTGCAATGAAGGTGGTGTATTGCGGTGGCCCTAGCTTTGCCAGGTTCCACATCATCTGTCCTGTGCACCTGACCTTATCGGGGTCATTATCATGCTGTCCATCCCTCCCAAAGAGTACCTCTAATACTGCCACCTCTCTTAGCTGTTGGATCCCTTCCTCGAGTGTCTTCCACTGCATTCTATGATGGTACTCCTGCATTCTGTCTTTGTGAATGAACCTTTCTCTCCCACTCATTAAGAGCCGCTCCCAGAGAGAAAGGGGTCCTGGCTCCCTCACAAATATCTGGTCCACGCCTGGGTCCTGCGTCAACGATCCCAGATACCTTGCCTCACCACTATCCAGTTGTACACCTGTGCCCATAAGGTCCCAAAGCTGAAGCAGCCAGGTTGTATAAGGCTCACGCCCCCTTTGCACAATGTCTTTTCGCATATTACAGAGACTGTCATATGACAGGGACTCACTGATGATTTCTGGCTCTGGCTCTCCTGCTGGTTGTGAGGGCCCTGGTTCCCCATCATCATTAACTGGTCGTACTGATATGGTCTTCTACTTCCTCCTCTGCACAGGGGCGACTGCTGCTGGCTGTGATTGTCCTTGTGATTCAGCTGGAGCCTGGAGGAGGTGTATTCCGTTAGCATCTGGCATATTTCCTGGCACATCTCCTACATCCCCTTCACCAGTACCCTCACCCAGTTTGGGTAGTCCATTTCTGAGGTGGGCTGTTGGGCAGTATCAGGCTGTGGGGCTGGGTCAGGCTGTGGGGCTGGATCTCTAGTGTCTGGGGCTGTGTCAGGTTCGGGGGCAGGATCAGGCTCTGGGGTAGGATCTCTAGTCTCTGAGGCCAGTGTCTGGGTAGTTATCCAAGCAAATTTCAACTTATCTCTGAGGGCTAAATAGAGTAGGCCTATCAGCACCAGTTGGTTAGTATCCAGAGGAAATCTAAACCCTTCGAAAATTGGTGGGGTGGGCCCAAAGAACTGGTTGAGGGGTTGGGGAAAAGCTTCCCCTGGTGTCATTTCCTCACAGAAGGTACCATTTTTAACACAACCCCAAAAACATGCACTCAGTGTGTGATAGCCCTTTATCCATGTGCCCACATTCCAGAGGAAGTTAAAAGCCCATGAATCCCTCACCTTCTCAACCCTTAGGGCAAAATGGGTCAGCCTTAGTCAGAGGACCCATGTTTAGGTAAGGAGCTGCAAAGGGGAAGAACGACCACCTGCCACCCAAACCAGGGTAAACTAGACCACATAGTGCTGCCTAACAAGGTTCCTATATCCAGCACACAATATTAAGTTACCCAGGAACTGTTATTCCTTTTTCACCCCTTTCTCTTAATGCCCTCAGGCAGCATGTTGGACGCCAAGATCTGTTTCGGTTTGAAAGGCAGGTGTCTGCTAAGGAAGGCAGAAGCCTCCCTTGGAATGGCAGATGCAACCCCCTTCCCTCTGAGTTATTATAATTTTGAAATCAAGGGGCTTTCTGGCAAAGATGTGGGAAATAGGAATAACAGTTCTTTACTATTATATATCTATACGTGTGTAACCAGTCAAACAAACAGCAATAACTATGGCAGTAACAGCAAACAATCCCAAACCCAGTCCCAGCCTTCTCGGCTGTCAGGCCCTTTCCCCTCGGGTGCAGTTCCGCTCGCAGCCGGCAGGGGCGCTGGCGGCTCCCGGTGAGCAGGGCAGGTGCGATGGTTCCCCCGCAGCTGCAGGGGGCGCTCCGGAGCGAGCTCAGGTAACACGCGGCACTGGTGGCCTGGGATCTGGGAAGGGATGGGACAAAGGCTTCACAAACCCCCTGGGCAGCCGATCCTGGTGTCCGGCTGGAGCCTCGGGAACAGCAGGCTGGAATGGCAGGGATGAGCACAAATCCCGGGTGGCAGACAAGATGTATCAAAATTCCGGAGCTGCGGTGGGAACCCGCGGAGGTCTCAGCAGGCAGGGAGAGCGGGGCTAGAGAACAGCGAAAGCTCGACACAATGGCAGGGGAAGGGCGGCTGCAGCCTGGCTCCCAGCGGGGCAGGGAAGGCAGACTTGGGAATCCCGGGGTCTCTCTGGTAGAAGGAAAGCAGCCAGAGAAGCAGCCTCTCTCTCCGTCATCCAAAACGCCAGGGACTGACTGCCCACACAGCCAGGTGAAAAAAAAGAGTAGCAAGATGCACCCCTCCATCTATGGCCAGGGCTGTTGTTTTTCTTAAGCACCCAGTAATTTGTCCCCATGGCAACATGTATGGGGAAAATTCCTTTAACAGAAAAAACCCCAGGAGAACTCCCAAAACCCCAACATTCTGTTACAAGCTTCCTGCAGATTGTTCCATCTCTGCTGACCATATGGAAAGATACAAAGATCCCTTTTGGTTCACACAGTTAAATGTCTGATGGGTCAGACGGTGGTACCTGTACAGATACACGTCTGGAGAGAAAGCCAAACATCCATCGCACTCTCTCAACACCCACAGAGCCTGAACCAAACTCTACAAGGCCACGCAGCTTTACACAGAAATTCATACATCGATAAAACTGTACAACGGGATGCAGGTTTACACAGAAATTGATACACAGGAAAACACAACAATCTGTGCTGTGTGAATACACTGACTTCTGTATAAAAATGGCTCCACACGGCGGGAACCGATCCAGAACTGTGCGATTACCAAAGGACCCATCGACACTTCCATACCCTTGGAACTAAAGACACAGGACTGTAGAGCTCTCCAACTGCGTACATTCCTGTCTGGGGGTGACTTTATGATGTGTATCCCCTATCGCTGCTCTCTGCCCAGAAATCAATTCTGTGCCTTTCTGTGCCTTTAAACTGAGCCCGACGGGGGAGAGAGAAAACACCGAGCGAACTTTTCAAAGCGGTTGTTCAAGGACACAGACACACACTCCTCTGCGTTCTGCTGCGGCAGCGAGAAGAGCGGAGGGAGCGCCCTGCTTGCTTTCCAGCGCGCTTTCGGCTCCTTTTCTCCGGAGGGAGACGGAGAGTTGAAGTTTGTTTTCCTGGGACTTGGGCTTTTTCCCCTCTTCTCTTCTGGACTGTTTCAACATCAGAACACACCGGGAGAATTTTCCACCGAGGCCCTGGAGGACACCAACCCAGCTCCAAGGAGGAGGAGAGAGAGCACACCTACAGAAGGACTCTGAAATCTTCCCAGGTTTCTCTCCACAGCGAGAGGTTTTAGTATTCAGCATTTTTATCCTTTTCCTGTGTGTTTGTTAAATAAATAGGTTCTTTTTCTCTTTCACTTTCCTCAGAGGAAAATATTTTTTTGCCAGACCTGGTGGGAGAGGGCTGGTTGTACCCTGCCTTCTGTCAGAGGATATTTTCTTCCAAATTTGTCCAAAGCAGCACACTAAAATAAGTCAGTATTTATTTTGAGGGAAAATGATTTCTAGTGGCATTTTGAGGGTCAACAAATACAAAGATAATAATAAGGATAAATACAAAGAAATAAATACAAAGAAATACAAAGAAAATACAAAGAGGTGAAAGAGGACAGGAGCTCACTGGACTGGTCCTTGGCGGTGCCCGGGCAGACCCTGCATGAATTTGGCTGCCTGAATGCAGCTCTTGCCTGGGCACCAGGGGTGGCCCCCTCTGGGTGTCTCTCCCAGCACCACAGGGATGCTCCTGCCCCTTCCCTGCTGCCCCAGGGTTCTGCAAGCGCCTTCTGGGGCCACCCAGACACCTCCCTGGGCCTCTGGAGGCCCCATGGCATGGTGTAGACAGTGACTGAATCAAAGCTTCCTTGGAAGATGGAGGCAGGAGAATATTGCCCACCATCTTCTTTCCAGCTGCCCTCCACACTCCTGCAAATCCTGCTGGGACACTCAGGCTCTCCATTCCAGGGCTCTGCAGCTCCCATGCAAACCCATCCATCACTGTGTCCCCTCTCACATGGATATCAAGGAAATGACACAGCAATAGCTAGAAAATGTGAACTTGATTAATTTGACTGCTCTAAAATTCTACAACTCGAGGATGACTGGAAGACTACGGGGTGAGAACGTTATGCCTCCAAAAAGGGTCAAGAGTTTGGAACTGGAACACTCAGGGAAACTTCAGCTTGTGGGGGAAAAGCTGCCCTTCCTTCTCTCTCCCTTTGCTTTATACATCTGATCTGGGTCATATGGTTGGAACATCCCCTTGGCTGATTTGGGTCCGCTGGCCTGGCTGTGTCCCCTGCCAGGATCCTGCCCACTCCCATCCCCTCTGATGGGGGAAGGAATGGCAGAGGGACAGCGCTGCTGGGCAGTAGCCAGAACACCGCTCTGTTACCAGCACCCGTCCAGCTACCAATGCAAAGCACAGCCCTGGAAGGCCCGTGAACTTTCCCTCAGGCAGACCCAACACACGGGACTTGAGCTGCCAGCGGCCCAGGTCACCCTCTGCCAGCCCCGCTCCTTGGACCTTGTGTACCCACAAGCAGACACAAAGTGTTTCTGCTGCTCCCCCTCCTGCACAAATCCACAGAGAGCTGGGATTTTTCCAAGTCTCGTGTCTCCATTGTGCCGTATTCCCAAACAAGCAGCAGCCCTTCCCAATGAACACGGCGAGTTGCACGGATGCTTGTCAGCTCCACTGCCTGCCTAGAAATCTGGAAACTGCTTCTAAATGCTGCTCCCTTCAGCTCTGGGGCACCGACTGACACAGAGCTGGGAAACAAATGCCCTGGCTGCTGGCTGACAAGGTGAGTTCCGCCAGAGTCAGAGCTCTGTGGGAAATCTCTATCCACGCCTCTCCTTTGAATAGATCCGCACACGGGGTGCGCAGGGACGTGTCCTGTATGGAAAGGAAGGAGTGTGCCAGCACCGTGGCTGACACTTTCCCTCTCCATGTGCGTTCCACAGCCACGGGTACACAGACGTGATGGAAACCCTCGCACAGCCAGAGCCTTCTGTCCCTGCAGAACGGAGCCGGCGGGTGGGGGCGGTTGGTGGGCAGCGAGTCCCGGACAGCGGGCGAGATCCGGCTCCACAGCTGCCAGGCCCCGCTAAGGCTTAATGCCGCCTCCTCGGCATCAGGAAAGGCCTTCAGCCTCGTCCCTGCCCAGAGGGGCAGCGCTGGCCTGGCTGCACAGCTCGTTTTCCCCACAGGTTGCAGGAGATGAGATCACAACGCTTGCAAACACCGACTGCGAGCCACAGCTCTGGGTGCTCACCATGAACCTCAGCTCTGCCAGTGCTGTCTGGCCCAGGCTCTAGGGGATGCAGTGGGAGCCCGGCTGGGCTCTGCCCTGGGGCCATCCTCCAGGGACAGCTGCACACAGGGAGCATTTGGTTGCCACAAAGAGCCAGGCCATGGCTGCAGGGAGCTGCTCCAGGTGCGGCCTGCACTGCTGTGTGCTGCGCTCTGGGGCTGCTGCTCCCCGCAGAGGGGACTGCACTGGGGTGCCAGAGGAGACAGAGAAGCTCCAGCTTAAGCCTAACTGGGCTGGGTGGCTGGGCTGGGAAGAGTGGCGAGGGTCAAGGGCATTTACAGAGCTCATCCTGCTCTGTGAAGAACGAGGAAAAGGGAGTGGGAACCCAGCAGTGAGCAGAGCTGAGGCCTGGAGAGCAGCTCTGAATGACCCCCAAATCTCACCAGAGCTCTGAGACATTGCTGTTCTTCAGCCAGTGACAACATGACTCCCTAAACCTGGGGCTCACTCTTCCTCGTGGCCAGGGGCATCAAGGAAGGCTACAGTGCAATGGGGACTGCGGTGAGCTGGGAACTCACTGGGGGAAAGAGGGAGCACTTGTGGAGCAAAAGGCAGGTGGGGGAGAGAACTGTTGAGAGAAAGGCTGAGCTTCAGCTTGAGCAAGCTGAAAAATTGGCATTGGGGGTCATCCCAGACTGATTTCATTTCAGAAGTTACTGAACAAGTTTGTTATTGGGGGGGTGTCATATTTTCCCCTGGAGGTGCACGCTCTGCAAACTTGAGCTGCCCTGCCGAGCTGCTCAAGCACGTCTCTGCTGCAGGTCACGGCGTTTCTTCTTTGGCTTCTCGTGGCCCCGGGGCTGAGCCGCAGCAGAGCCCTGGCGGAGCCCAGAGCAGCCTCAGCATCCACAGAGCCCGGCTGCAAGGAGAGAAAGCAGAAAGCGCCCGTCAGCTGAAGGCTCCCGTCCCCCTTGTCCCAGCCGCCCGCGGTGCCCAGGCCGTGCTGGCCGCGCTCAGGGCGCTGCCCAAAGCTGCCCAGCATTGCTGCCTCTGGCAGGAGAGCAGGAGGGCAGGACACGTGCCCAGCCTGCAGCCGGCCGTGGCACAGCCACCTCCTCAGCAGCTGCCCAGAGCGGGATGCTGCTGCGCTCGCTGCCGTCTCCCAAAAGCCCTTATCCCAGCCGTGCCAAGAGGACGGGCACCCACCTCACGCCTCTCGCTGCCAGAAGAAAAGCTGCTCCCAAACGGTGTCCTCAGCCCTTCTCCAAGGGCACGTCCCACCCACGCCACAGCTGCTCCCAAGCACTTCGCCATCCGGACCAGACAGCACCTAGAACGCTTCCTTTGGAAAAACAAACCATAAATCAATGAAAAGAGATTACAGACAAAAACGGAAAACAAGGAAAATGGTAAAAAATCTTCTCTCTGCTGGGGCCTTGAGGAAGGCCCAAGCCCGCCATGCGAGGGAAAAACCCACCCACAGGCCAGGGCAGCCCACGCTTTCTGCCTTCCCCCTGCACTGCCCCCAAAAGTCATGCTGAGCCCAAAGCCAACAAGGGCAGTGGAGCAGCCCAAGCCCTTCCTTGCCTGCAGAGCAAAGCAGCCCATGCACAGCTTCTGGTGTCCAACCTCTGCTCCCACCATGGGGCTTTGTTTGTGTCGGGCTGGCTGCCCCAGCCCCAGCCCCAGGGCGGGCCACGGTGGGTGCTGGGGGCTGTTGGCAGGGCCAGGAGCAGACTCCCAGTTCAAAACCAGCCCAGCCCATCCCCCCAGCCCTGCCAAAAAGCAGCTTGGCAGCCGACTGAAGAATTGGTTGCATCCGCCCCAGCAAAGGGGGGAACCTTTGCTTCCCGGCCAGGCTGTGCAATGCACAAATCTGGGAGCATCCCCCTGCGTGTGGACTCATCTGCAAATTCGCTGTGGAGCCTGGCTTTGGAGAAGGTGCCACAATTGAAGTCCATCATCTTCAGCTTGCCAGCTGGAGGAAGAGCTTGTCATCCTTGATGTCACCCTCCATGTCTCCAGCAGCAGCAGCCGCACCTGGCACAGCTTCTCCAGGGGCTCCTTCTTCCCTGGGGCTGGAGCAGGCTGTCAGTGCTCTGCCCAGGGCCTCGGCTGTCGCTGAAGAAGGACAAGCAAAAGCAGCTGGCGTGGGGGCCACCAGTGCTGGGAAGAGCAGCTCAGCTCCAGCAGCAGGGCTGCGCGTGCCCAGCTGAGGAGCCCTGCGCAGCGATTCAGGCAGGACAAAAACTCTGCCTTTCTTTGCTGCTTCTTGCCAAGGCGCGTGTGCAGCTGGAACTTACCGGCTCCCTGGGTCAAAGCGTGCGTGTGGCTCTCTCCCTTCTCCTAGGGCACGCGAATATCCTGCATCCAAGGATCACAGGACAGGTCTTCTAATGAGGGCCTTTCCGAGGACAGCACGGATAAACACCGTCTGATGAGATTCTGGCACTCTGCAGAGAGAAAGCAGAAAGCGCCAGTCAGTTGCAGAAGGCTCCTGTCCGCTTTGCCCCACTCTTGCCATGGCCAGGCCGTGCTGTGTGTGCCTAAACAGGGCTGTGCCTAAACTTTGCCATCAATTCTTTCTTTTGGAGGAGAGCAGGAGAGCAGGACATTGCCACCTCCTCAGCAGCTGCCAGTGTGGGATGCTCCTGAGCCCGCTGCTGTCTCCCAGCACTGCTATTCCCCCCGTGCTGCAGAGACGAGGATCCACCTGGAGAGAGCCGTCGTGGGAGCGAGAGCCGGCCCCAGGTGCTGTTCCAGCCCCTCCTGAAAGGGTGCTCCCCGCAGACCATCTGGTGCAGCACGATGCCCAGGGACCAGACGGTCGCTGCCTTGCCGTAGTACCAGCCGAACTGGGTCCATTCCGGGGGGCTGTAGGACGGTGTTCCTATGGAATAGAGATGGAGTTCTTCAGGGGGACGCTGCCTGCTCCCAGAGCCTCGCCCCAGCATCCCTGGGCATGTGGGGGCCGCAGCAGCGGCACGCGGCGTGACCCGCTGCCCTCTGGCCAGCACCTGGGACTTGTGTACAAACTGGGGGTTGGAAAAGAAGCCGCTGGTGTTGCAAGAGGGCAGCGGAAGCCCTGGCAAGGCCCGAGCATTCCATGCAAAGGAAAAACCCACTTGGTGCTGGGGAAAAACCACGCTTTCATCCTCCCTGCCTGCACTGCCCCAGAAACCATCCTTAAGCCAAGGCAACCACGGGCAGCAGAGCAGTCCGAGCCCTGTCTCGCCTGCACACCAAACGGGCTGGAGCACAGGTTCTGGTCCCCCCTCTCTGCTACCCCCACCCACGGGTGTTTCTGTGGCGCTGGCTGCCCCAGCCCCAGCGCCAGTCCTGGGCAGAGTGGCTGGCGAAGGCTGCCAGCAGGGCTGGAAGATGGCCCCTCAGCCAGTGCCGCTCAAAAGTAGCTCAGCTGAAGACTCCAGCTGCCATGACTGGCAGCAAAAGGGAGAATCCCCCATGCCACAGCCAGCTTGGGCTGTGAGATGTTGGGCTGTGAGATGTTGGGCCGTGAGATGCTGGGCCGTGAGATGTTGGGCCGTGAGATGTTGGGCTGTGAGATGTTGGGCTGTGAGATGCCGCTACCAGGAGCCTCCCCATGCGTGGGCTCACCTGCAAAGCTGGTGTAGGCTGCGGCTTGCAGGTAGGTGCCACAGCCAAAGTCGATGAGTTTGGCCTGCCCGGTGGCCAGGTCAACCAGGATGTTCTCCGGTTTGATGTCCCGGTGCAGGACCCCGCAGCTGGTGCAGTGCCGCACGGCCTCCAGCACCTGGCGGAACAGGTGCCGCGCCACCTCCTCGCACAGGAAGCCCCGTGCCCGAATGAAGTGAAGGAGGTCCTGACACCGCTCCGGGCGCTCCAGCACCATCAGCACGTTGTTGGGGAGCTCCTGCCACTCGTGGAGCTGGACGATGCCAGGGAAGCCAGCGGACACCTTGTCCAGCAGCACGATCTCCAGTGGTGCTCGGGTGCCGTCGGGCTGCGGGAGGAGCACGGTGCTATCAGCGGGGCTGATGCCGTGCCGGGGCTCGGGAAGCCCTCAGCCAGCCGGGGACGCTCTGCGCGCTCCGCTGGCCCCACGGCCGCTCTCCCTCGAGGCGTTCTGGCGGCTTCCACCCTGCCGGGCCTCGGCTCATCCCCGCCCGTCGCGCCCCGGCTTCTCCCGCTGCCCCTCGCTCACTCACCAGCTCGCCCCAATGGCCGATGCGGTTCCGCGGCACCCGTTTGATGGCCACCTGCAAGGCAAGGGGAGCAGCGGGCTGAGCTCGCCGCCCGCCGTGCCCAGCCCCATGCTCCTTCTCCTCCTCCTTTGCCCCCCGCCTCCTGCGCCCGCCGCCGGCCCCGCCACTCACCGGGGCGCCGTCCGAGAGCCGCGTGGCCGCGAAGACGCTGCCGAAGCCGCCGCGCCCCAGCAGCGAACCCAGCCGGTAGCGCTCCTTCAGGCCCTGCTGCGCCTTCCGTGCCCGCGAGACGCGGCCGTCAGCGCTCGGCCCGGGGCCAGGAACGGCCCCCGAGCGCCGCTCAACCGCCCCGGGCCGGCCATCCCCACATGGGGGCTCTTTTGGAGGGGCCACCGGCGGCTCGGGGCCGGCGGCCGCGCTCAAGAGCGGCGGAGCTCGGAGCGGGGAAGACGCTGCGGAGGCGGCGGGAGCGGCCGCGCCGCCTGTGTCCCCGGCGGGCCCCGGGAGGAGCCGAGGCCGGGGCCGGGGCCGGGGTCGGGCCAGCCGGAGCCAGGGGCTGGCGATGGTGCCCAGGAGCCAGGCACTGATGCCCGCCCAGCAGCGCCACAGCCAGGACGGCGAGAGCCGGGCGGAGGCGGGACCGCGGCGGGACGCCCGGGGGCGGGGAGGGGGCAGCCCCGCCCGGGGCCGGGGGCGGGCCGGGGGCATGGCCCGGCCGGGCCTGGGGAGAGGGAGGCCGCGGGAGGGGGGGTTGGGGAACCAAAGGGAGAGCGGGAGAGGGTGCGAGACACTGGGAGAGGGAGAGGAGGAGCAGGAGAAGGGACGCAGAGGGTTCGTGAACTCGCTGCTTTTGCGCTGCTGCCGCTGCTGCCGCTGCTGCCGCTGAAGCGCTGGGAGCGTTTGTCCGCGTGTCCGTGTGTCCGGTGCCCGTGTGTCCGTTCCCCCCCGCGCGCCCCACGGCCGAGCCCCGCGCGCCCCGGGGCAGCACGGGCCGCTCCGCTCCGGGGCCGAGGCGGAGTCCCGGAGCATCTCTTCCTCCCGCAGCCACACCAAACCCGCTCGGCCATTGGCAGCAGTTTTGCACACGTTTCCCTTTGAAGGGCTCCTCTCTACCCCCATTTCCAAGGAGTCTCCCTGGGGTTTTGGCACCTGCAGCGACAGGGCAGCGATTGGGCTTCAAACGTCAAGAAAGACATGGAGGGGCTGGAGCACGTCCAGAGATGGGAATGGAGCTGGGGAAGGCTCTGGAGGACTTCTGAGGGGCAGCTGAGGGATCTGAGGGCGCTGAGCCTGGAGGAAAGGAGGCTCGGGGGGACCTGGCTCTCTCCAAGTCCCTGCCAGGAGGGGGCAGCCAGCAGGGGTGGGGCTCTGCTCCCAAGGGAAAGCACGAGAGGAAATGGCCTCGGGGGAACTCTTGGGCTGGAGGGTGGGGAAATTCTCATCCTCCGTGTCTCGACATAGGGGGAGGGGGGGAGGGGGGGTGGGGTCGGGCACGACCTGGGGAGACGGGGTTGGTGACGCTGGGCTGGGGACACGGGAAAGGGCACGGGAAGCCAAAGCCCCGCTGAGCGCTGGCGCTGGGCTGGCACGGGGTGAGCCGGCAGCAGGGCCCCGCAGTCCTGAGGGACTCGCCCTGACGGCCGGGGAGTATTGATCCTGGTCTCTAAAACATGAGACTCAATAAAATATCATTAAAAGATGCCTCCTTCTCCTTCTCCTCCTCTCCTATCCCTTCTCCTGCTCCCCTCGGGCCCAGCGCCCACCCTTGGCCCCCCGTTCTCCCAGCGCGGCCGCATCCCGCGGGAGGAGCCGGGATGGAGCCGGGACAGGTCGGGCTGGGGCAGCGCTGGGCTCTGGGCCCGGCCTGGGCGCCCCCCACGCGCCCCCTCCTCAAATTCCCCTGGCGGGGGGCGCTGGGGGCGAGGGGGGGGCGCAGGTGGGGTCCGGGTGGGGAGCGCTGAGCGCTGCGGGTCTGCCTGGCAACTGGTGAGTCACCAGCGCCGCGCGCTCTGATTGGCCGGAGGTTGTCATGCGCTGTCTCTGATTGGCGCCTTTCTTCGGGGCTCTTTTGGAGGGACTTTTTCTGTGGGATTTGGGGGTCGTTGGAGGCTGTGGGATTTAGGGGCGTCCCGGCACGTTTTGCTGTTCTCTGGGGGCTGTGTTGGCGTTCAGGTGCTTCCCAAGGGCCCCCCAGAGCGGGGTGACACGGTGGGGACACAGGGGGGTCCCCATTCCCGATCCATCCCAGGGTCGGTTCTGCCCCCTCCACTCTCGGCTCCCCCTCAGTTTCCTCCAAGTCTCTCCCCAGTGCCGCTCAATAAACGGGACCAGCCCAAACTGGGAAGCTTTATTGGGAACACTGGGAGCAGCCGGGCGGGGACAGAGTGACAGCGGGGCTGGGGGGAAACACGACCCCCAAAATCATCGCGGGGACGGAGCGGGGGGTCCCGGTCGGGCCCGAGGCCACGGGGAGGGGCTGCGGCCGCCGGCGGCTCAGGAGCTCTGTGGGCAGAGCAAAGGGGGTGACACCGGGCTGGGAGGCCCCGGGGGGGAGCACAGAGCTCCGGGGGAGGGGGGACACGACCTCCGGACCCCTCCCATCATCTGCTTGTGCAGGTAGAAGCCGAACCCCAGCGTCAGGAAGACGAAGCCCAACACGAAGCCCCCGATCCCCGTCAGCATCTTGGGGGGCGGGGGGGCAGCTTTGATGGGGGGGGGAAGGGGAAGACGAAGTCAGGAAACGGCAGCGGCTGCCGGAAAGGAACCAGAATGGACTGGGACAGGCTGGGATGAACTGGGACAGAATGGGACACCAGGATACACTGGGACCAGGACCGGGACTGGGCAGGAGCAGATTTGGAGCACCAGGGATTATACTGGGATATATTGGGACCACACTGAGGGCTACTGGGAACATGCTGAGGCCCAATGGGTGCTGCTGGGATATACTGGGAGTGATTTGCACCATACTGAGACTGACTGGAATCATTCTGGGAGTGACTGGAACCACAGTGGTGGTGAAAGGGTGCAGTTGGAAAAATGCAGGGGGCAACTGGGATCATCCTCGGAGCAGCTGGCCCATACTGGGGTCATACTGGGATCATACCGGGAGTGACAGGGTCATATTGGAGTGACTGGCATAGTTCTGGGAGTATCTGGGAGTGACTGGAATCATACTGGGGGTGACAGGAATCAAACCAGACTCATACTGGGAAGTTACCTGGAATCATCCTGGGGGTGACTGGATTCATACTGGGATCATGCTTAGAGCAACTGGGACCATGATGGGGGCAAAAGGCATCACAGGGACTGACTGGGAGTGGCTGGGTTCATACTGGAAGTGACTGGGGCCCTACCTTACTCTACTGGGAGGGACTGAGAGTGAAAGGAACCATACAGGGCATGACTGGGAACAACTGGGACCATGTTGGGGGCAACTGGGATCTTATTGGGAACGACTGGGAACATAAAAGCTTGAGTGGAGTTTTTATCCCATGGCATTCCTGGGGAGCAGCGGCAGCTCCGCGCCCCCAGCCCGGGGGGTGGGAGCAGGGGAACCGCTGGCAGCACCTTCGGGGCACAGCCGAGGGCTGGGGGGCTCCTGCCCCACTTCATTTTCTCTGCCCAATTCAAACCATCCCCTCCCATTCAAATCCCCTCCATTCACATTTTCTCCCCACCATTAAAGTTTCCTTGCCCCAATTCAACTTTTCTCCCCAGTTAATCCCTGAGGCCCCTCCCCGTCCCCGGCTCCTCCTGGCAGGACCCGGCCGGGACCTTCTGGAAACAGCAGCGGGAAGAGTTCCAAAATTCCTCATTACTTCCATCAATTTCCTTGGTTTCTGGGGCATTTTCCTGCGGCTGCTCCGGGCCATGGCTGAGGGGTCCCCTCGGGCTCCAGCCCCTTTCCAGCCCCTTTTTCCAGCTCTTTTCTTCAGATGACCCAAACCTGTGGACTTTGGGGGGCGGGAAGAGTCGCTCTGCTCGGGGGGTCCCCGTGGTGCCCCAGGGAGGCCCCGAGGCCGCAGCGCGGTTCCCTCGGGCCCCTTGGAGCGTTTGGAATCTCCAACTCTCAGCAATCGCTGTCCGTGGCATTCAGTCCCCTGTTGGAGAGGATGAAAGTTTGGTAAGAAAGTTTCACAGATATGTAGGCTTGGCAGAAAGATCTCTGAATGTAGAAACTGAGGGTGAGATAGAAATGAAAGCAAGTTTTGATGTAGAGAAAAGGTGTTTTGCTGAACCAGTGATCATTGAATAACTGAGAAGGCAAAGGTTGGAGATGAGCTGGAAGGAGATTTTTATGATTAGAACAAAGGTATGTGACAACAAACAAAGACGTGTTTTTCACCAAGTAAATAAGTCTCAAGAAGAGCATAAGTAAATAGAAAACATGTTTTTACCAAAAAGAGAGAGCTATCACCGGCAAACAAATGTCGATGTGGCAGGTGGAAGAAAGGTCTGAGAACTTTCCATTGTAAGCTTTAATTGTAACTTGCTTACTCTTGTGATTGGATAATATTGACTATAATATGGTAGTAGCTATTTGGCTATAGCCAAATGTAAAAGTATTGTGTATGGTGCTTATTGGTTGATATGTATTAAGATACTCTGCAAAGAAAGGTTTAAAATGCTTTGTAACTTGAACAGAAAGCTATTACCACAGGCCTAGGCCCTAGGGTGTATCACCGTGTCCCGCAGCCATAGGGAAGAGGAGGAGAGAAGGTCCAGCAGGCAGGAATTGTGCAGCAAGATTGATTTATTTAATTATTTTACAAACTCTTTTATAGACTTTTTTCTTCAGAGTCTAATTGGACAAAGGATCAGCCTCCCCTTGGGGATTGGCTAAAATCCTAAAACATCCATTGTCAAAATATTTTTCTACTGTACCATAAACAAGACTTTTCAAGGTTGCAGGTAGTTTGGTTGTTTGCATTCCCTGCCACCTCTTCTGTGAGAGAGAAAAGTCTCTCACGGACTTAGAAAATAGCAAGAAAATCCTTGCTAGCAGCATTTTTGTATCTACAATTCCCCCTTTTTGTTTGATAAGAGAAAAATTCTACTATTAATCCTAAATAGAAATTTACATCAGTTATTAATTCTAAATATGTCCTTAAGGCTTTAACAATCTGACTCCATAACAAGAAATTTAAAGTTCAGTCTCTGCTTGTAGAAGGACCATCCCAGTCTCTGCTTGTAGAAGGACCATCTGCCTGATGGCTGACATCCTGGTCATCATCAGAAGAGTCATTAGGCTGATGATCTACATTCTGGTGGCCATTTGGATGGTTGGCGTTCTGGTCATCATTTGGAGGTTGCCTGTTCTGCCTCTGGTGCCGTAGGTCAGGGCGAACGCATTTTGCAGGTAGCCACCGTACCCCAGTATCTGTGGAAACGCAAGCATACCCACGACTCCAAACGATAAGCTCATGCAGCCTTCCCACTGGTTAGTGAGTAAATTCCGCACCCAGACTTTTGCCCAGGGCAGTTGTGTCTCGCCTGAAGACTGCAGTGAGAGAAAATGATTCAGAATAACAGGATTATTTGAATTTTGTGGCACTGTAAGGTGATTAATTGTATACGAGCTTTTGCTAGTCGGCTTCAGTCCCGGGCTGGCCCTGGGCTGGCGGCAGCGAGCCCGACAGAAACCAACGCCCGCGGGGCCACCGGGGCTCAGAGCCGTGAAAGGGACGCTTTGGTTTGCAGGGACAGAAGGGCCTGGGCTCCTCCCCTGCCCCGTTTGACTTGGTTTAGGATTCAATATTTTGGCCGACGTAGGAGGGGAAAAAGGCGTGGTTTTTCTCCAGCACTGGGCGGGTTTTTGCCTCGCCTGGAGCACTTGGGCCTTCCCCGGGCCCCCTCTGCCCTCTTGCAGAACCAGTGGCATTTCCCACCCCACGCGGTTTGTAAACAAGAGTCGGCTGCAGTCGAGAAGGCTCCAGGCGCCTCCTTCCAGGCTGACTCTGCCGATGCTGAGGCTGCTCTGGGCTCTGCCGGGGCTCTGCTGGGGCTCAGCTCTGGGCAAGGCTGGGCCCGCTCTCCCCTCGCATTGCTCCGGGCAGCTGAGTCAGGGGGGACAAGGAAGGGACACGTCAAGGGACTTGAGGTTTAACAGAGTTTTTATTCAAAAAACTGCCATAACTACCAGGCTGTCCTAACCACCATAACTAACTAGCAGTGCTAACTACCGTAACTATCCACTTGTCCTAACTACTATAACAAAAAGCTGGCCCCAGGTGCTTCAGGTCCTCTGCTGCTCCTTCAATTGCTTTGCTGCAGCGATCAGAGGGCTCAGGCTGGAGAGAGGCTTGGCTGATGATAAAAATGGATGCTGCCCAAAGGATGAAAAAGAAAGAAATGAACTGTTACTTTCCCAAGTCAAGCTCCTCACAGGCTCTGTTGCATCAGGACAAAGGGGAATGGTTTGAAACTCAGGAGAGGGAAGCAGGCTCAGATTAGATCTGAGGCAGAATTTTTTTATCAGAAGAGTGGGGAAACACTGGCAGAGGGTGCCCAGAGATGTGGGAGGTGCCTCCTCCTTGGAAACATCCAGGCTCAGGTCAGGCAGGGCTCGGAGCCGCCTGATCTGCTTGAAGATGTCCCTGCTCCTTGCAGGGCACCTGGTCCAGATGACCAGGAAAGGACCCTGCCAAGCCAAACCAGGCGAGGATTCTGCTGGCTTTGCATGTGAAAAGCAGCGAGACTGGACACTATTGGACGGGGCCCCACGAGAAAACCCCTCCCTCGCGCTGCTCTTTCCCCTGCAGCCGCTTCGCATCCACCTGCAGCAGCTCCTGGGCAGACCAGCGCCGCTCCTCGTCCGGCTCCAGGCTGCACTCCAGGAAGTCCCGCAGCAGAGCCGACAGGCGCCTGGGCTCCTGCAGCTGCGGGGTCCCGTTCTGCCGGATCAGACAGCGAGCCTGCGCGGAAAGCAAACACTTCTGAAAAAGCTCTGCCAGCTTCCTTCACACCCACGAGTGCTCACAGCGACCCCGGTTTCTCAGCCCCAGTCTCCAGGGACACTTTCCTCCCTGGCAGAGATGCTGCTCAGAGCTCATTTTTCTATGCCAACCAAAAAAGCCAAATGCTGCTGTAGCCACAGCCATTCCAACATCCAGATGATGTTGCCTTGAGAGCCAACGTCATTGGCTGACTTTGTTAGTTGGAACCTCCATCAGAAATAACCCATTTTGCTTCTCCAAATACGGACACCAGCTTTACAGGCCATTTGCAAGAGTCACTGTGGCCTGCCTGTGGTATTTCCAAGGATTCTTACATCAAATGCATCCCTGCAGTGCCATTGACACTCAAGTAAATGCATTCAAGATGTTCCATCCCAGAAACTGCCAGGCAAGGAACCCGAGGTTTGGGTTGCTGAAAGCTCAGCCTTGGTGACATGGAGAAAGTAGCTTGGGCTAGGAAAGAAATATGTTAGACTATGGGGATGTTAAACAATCATCTGCATGTTTTAGACAAGTTTCCCAGTGAGAAGAGTCAGGGGGAGTTCATCTCGCAGAACCTCTTTCAGGAACTCCTTCAGAAAACTTGTTGGGTTTGGGTGTGGGTTTTGGGGTTGGTCTGGGGTTTTCTGCAAGATAAGATTAGAGCTGATGCTCTGGCTTCATGTTTTCAGGTCATCCTCACAGACAGAAGAGCTGCAACAACTTAAAACCCAAAGCAAATTCTGGAGACTGCAGAATATTTGTCTGTGCTCAGGCTCGAATCCTCTGGGAATTCCCTTCCTGATGGGCAGAGCCCTCCGGCTGCTCCTCCCAGGGCGGGTCCCTCTGTGCTCACAGGCCTCTGCAAACTCTGGGAAATTTGCCTCTTACCATGGCCGCCGTGTGCTCGAAGTAAGGAGGTTCTCCTTCCACCATCTCGATGGTCACAATGCCCAAGGACCAGATGTCCACCTTGGGGCCATAAGGAGAACTGGTCACAGCCTCTGGGGCCATCCAGTGAGCAGTGCCCACCATGGAGCTGCACTGCTCCTGCTCAGGGCTGAGCTGAGCGCAGAGGCCAAAATCAGCTGAGGACAGAAACAAACACTGTCAAAGGCAGCTGGAATGAGGAAACCAAGCACAAAGATTGCCCACTCTCAGTCTGAGAATGCAGGGCTGAATCCAGCTGGAAAAGTCCGCAGGGCTGTAGCCAAGGCAAGATGGAAGTGGACCCTTAAAGGAACTCTCAGCTTTCATGCAGTGGCTTTTAGTGATTCCCTTGAAGCTTCAGATTCCAACTCTCCCGCCCCTCTGCAAGGGCCACACCCAGAGCAAAGCCACTGCTGACACCCTGCTCCTCTCCTGAGCTCTCTGCATGGGGCAGCCGCTCTCAGCTGGCAGCAGGGGCCGGGCACCGCCACCAGCAGCACTTGTGGGGCTCTGGCCGTCACTGGGAAGCAGCCCCACACCCGCAGCCCGGGAGCGCCGTGCCTGACCAGGAACACCCACCCAGCTTGACAGAGCCGTCCGTTGCCAGAAGGATGTTGGAGCTCTTCAGATCTCTGTGGATCACCCGGTTTGAGTGGAGGAAATCCAGGCCCTGCAGACACTGAGAGAGAGCAAGAAACACGAGGGTGGAAATCCATGGCCGGAATACACAATCACACAAGAAAGGACAGTTTAGAATTCTGCCAGCAGCAGCTTTGCTGTGCCAGGCCAGGAGTGCAGTGCAGACAAGCTCCGGGCAAATGGTTCAAGGCAAAGCTGAGAACAGCAAATCAAATCAAAAAAGACAGAGAGTCCCACAAAGAGCAGGAAAGAGGACAAGAGCAGAGTGGAAGTGCAGTGACACTGGCAGGCCGTTCACTTCAGAGGCTCTTTCTTCTGCAGCTCATAAAAACAACACAGAAACAAAGCTCTGAGCATGGAGCCACTCCTGTTCTCAGGCCCTGCTTGGAAGGAGCATTGTGTCCAAGCCATGGGAAGCATGAGCAGGATCCCTCACCTCCCGACTGACAGCTGCCATCTCTCCTTCAGCCATGCGTGTCTGTCTGACAACGTCCTGCAAAGTTCCTCCATCCATGTATTCCATCACCAGCCAGAGATCTTCATCAACAAGGAAGCTGGAAGAGGCAAACAATGGCATGGAGGTGAACATGCACTGCTCAATTCCCTGATGGAAAAGCCTCTGGTGGAGTTTTGTTTCCAGGTCACTTGTAAATGAGGACAGAATCCAATGCAGAGACATTCCTGCCAGGCTGCACAGTCCTTGGGATCTGCACAGTCTAAAGGAGAAGGAGACGCCTGTGGGAAAGGAGAGGCCTTAGATGGCAAGCAAGTGAAAAATGCAGTTTAGCAACAGCCCAGATCAATGTGGAACCACAACACTTGCCCTCAGCTGGTTCAGCATCTGAACTCAGCACTTCCACCGTTCCTTCCAGAACAAGGCAACACAATTTCCAGAGTTATCCAGGGCAGGAGGCCGTGCAGGACTTAGGACAAAAGTGGTCAAGTGTTTGGAAAACGTTGCAGAAAGTCCCTTCAGAAACAGGCAAGGCCATTACAAAATGGGCAAATGAGGCATTTCTGGAAACAAGAACCTGGTCTTCCTGGCATCTGCAGCAATGGAAAAGAGTTGGGAAGGAGAAGCCAAGGGAAATAATGTCTGCCAGGGTCAATCAGCACTTGTTATAAGACCCAGAAAAATGGGTCAGCTTGAAGGAAAAACCAAACCAAAGCAACAAAAGCACACGGAGGGAGTGAACTCACAGGCTGTTGTTTTGGGAAGCTACGGCCGGGTGAGGCTTTTTCAAAACAGGCTACAGACTGCGGATGCCAGGAGAGATTAACGCAGGGCCCGTGCACGGGATAAGAGCTGAAGCACTCACCTGTCCAAAAAGCTGACAATGTTGGGGTTCTTCTTGTCCTTCAGGACCAGGATCTCATTCACAGCTCGTTCCCTGTTCTGCCCTCTGAGACTCATTTTCTTTATGGCCACCTGAAAGGACATTGCAGCCCTTGAACTGCAGGAGTCTGGGGCAGGAGGCCGCAGCAAACACGGAGCGAGTCTTTGTGGAGTGACGGAGCCGGGCTGTGCCAAACTGCCTTGGGATGGGACACCCGGGCTCAGCAAGTGACATTCCCACAGCCCATTTCTCTGCTCGCTGCGGGGCCGCTTACAGGACACAGGGCCAGAGACATTTGGCCTTGGAAGCTCTGCAGAAATGGGCCCTCAGCTCTCAGCCTCAAAGCTCTCACAGCATTCTCTGCACCTGCAGTCTTCTCAAACCGCCTTAGTTTACCACCACTCTCATTATCATTCAAACACATTTTGCAAGCAGGAAGTAATTCTGCTTCTGTGAAAACAGAGCAAAACAGCCGGGAACCCTTTAGCAATCCTGGGGGATTTGGTCATGATTTCAAACGCAACTGCTCTGTTTGGGATTGCACAACAGAGCAAACACGCACAAACATTGCTCAGATGATCCCTGTCACGGGCTGTCACTGACACCAGACCCAAACACAGCTGCAGGGTTTAGGAGAGAGCTTTGCTCTGCACATCCATCTTCTCATTCCTCTCCCTCTCTCTGGGAACAGCTGCAGTAGGACTAAAACCCCAAAGTGATCCCAAGCAGGATCGTTCCTTAATTAGGTCTTGAGGTATCCTTTGAAGATGAAACGCAGGATGGAAAAACTGCTAAACAGTGTTCCTGTCCGAGGCTGGGATGAAGATAAATTAGGCCTCAGCCTCCACCAGCTGATGCACTGATGTTTTCAGATATGAAGACCAAGCCAGCGTGTCCTGCTCTGACAGACACCGCTGCCCTCCTTGCATTCCTTTGGGCACTTCAGAAGGCTCAAGTCTGTCCCAGCCGTGCTCTGCAGGCTGACACTGCTGTGCCTTCAGAGGAACAGCCTGTGCAGGAAAGCTCTGCTGGCCCCCCAAAGCTGCAGCCACAGCTCCCAGCAGAGGGGAAAGCCCTCGAGAGCTGCCCGACGTGCTGGGCGTGGTGACACTGACCTCTCCTCCAGTGGCCCTGTCGAGTCCTTTATAAACGGTTCGGAAAGCCCTGGAGACAGAACAGCAGAGAAGAAAGAAGCAGCGCTTTAGGCCCTGGGAGTGAAAGCCAGCCCAGACAGGAGATCTCTGCTGCCTGCAGCATTTACAAAACACCTGGGTGCATCGACCCTTCAAACAGCAGCGCAGCAGCCACCAGCCCTGTGCCTCGCAAGGTGTGCGAGAGAAAACTGAGGCCCAACACGAAGGAAAAGGGCTGGAGCAAATCCCAAATGTCCACACTGAATTACTTGAGTCCAAAACCTAGGGTGGGAGCAGGTGTCTAAAGAACTGGAGAAGAATGTGTTTCATCCTTTTCCATTTCCTGCCTACGAGCTGCAGGATCCACAAGGGCCCTGCCATCAGGCAGCTGATGCATTTTCCCCCCCAGTGCAGCAGCTCTGTGTCTATTACTGAATGTACGGGGCTTACTACCTGTGCTGAAAAGAGCACTTATTAGTTCATCTCTGGTTTCTGTTTCTAAACTGTTATGTTGATAATCCTGACCGGTGGATATTTTAGGAAGCAAAATATTTGAAAGGAATCTTCTTGAGAACTGTTTTCTGACAGTCACCAGATGGTGAGCTGCTCTTTCAGGCAATCACATTCCAGGGACAGAAGATCTTCCAGGTCCTGCTCCTTGCTGCAGCAGGACACTGCCAGCCTCAGGGGCCTCTGACGGTGCCTTCTGACCACAGTTACCAATTCTGATCAGGACTGAGAGACAGCAGGATCGTGGCCCAGTGTCTGAAGCTGTTTGCAGCTTGCCTGGCTTCTCACTTGATCCTGCACCAGCAAATACCTGGCCCCTGCTTGTGCAGAAGTAACTGCCGTGCACTTACCCTTGGCCAACCTGCTCCAGTTCCAGGTATTTCTCGGCAGGCTCCCCCACGCTCACGGTGCTCCCTGAAAGAAACCACATGGAAGACGCTCCCTCCCAGATGGAGACCCCGCCTTGCAGAAGGGCCAAAATGCAGCCCCACTCCCTGGGGCTGGGAGCCCCTTGCTCTCAGCTGGGCAAGGACAATAAATGACTCTGTGACATTCAGCTGCACAGCAAGCCTGGGTGCAGCTGATGCTGAGACACACACGCAGCACCCTGCTCTGGCACACAGCAGCACAGCAGACGTACTCAGCTGCATCAGGCACCACTCCTCTCTGCCCTCTGGCTGCAGGGCTGTGCTGCTGTCAGAATGTTCAGCCCAGGATCCCGCAGCAGAGGGAGGTTCAGTGTCCTCTTCCCAAGCAGAGGGAGGTTCCCCATCCTCTTCCCAAAATTCAGCAGGTTCCTGGTCTTCTTTCCAAGCCACGGGACGTTTCCTGTCCTCTTCCCATGCCGGGAGAATTGCAGCCTCCTCTTCCCAAGTCCCACAATGTCCTCTGTCCTCGTCCCATGCTGGGAGATGTCCGTCGTCCTTGTCCCATGGCACTGGAGCCTCACTGTCCTCGTCCCACACCGGGTGATGTCCACCATCCTCACCCCACACCACAGGAGCTTCACTGTTGTATTCCCGAACCATGGGATGTTTGCCCTCATCTCCCGGGACAGAGGGAAGTTCACTGTGGTCTCCCGGGACGGAGGGAAGTTCACCATCATCCCCCAGAACAGCAGGAAGTTCACTGCTGTCTTCCTCCTCTTTGGCCTCCTCTTTGGAAGCACAGGGAGCCAGAGGAGGAGCTGATGCTGCTTTTGTGCCCTGTGGACAGATGGTAGCGTGAGGGACGGGAAGTTCTATCTCAGTTATCGCCTTATTTATCCTCAGCTACACATCCAGCTGCACTAAGCAGAAATGGGATTCAGAGCTGTTCAAACTAGGAAGGGGCTAAAGTCGACATTGCCACTTATTGCTGGGCATTCCATATTCCACCGTGGCTAAAGCCAGCAAGCAATCTTCTGCCTGCAAAACCAGACCTGCAGCTCTTCAAAAGCTCTTCAGCAGAGAAGGAGAAAAGTGCCAGGGATCCCTTTGCTGCTGCTGCTGCTGCTGCAAAGACACTGGCAGGAACTTTCCTTCAGCCTCCCAGGCTGGCGCTCGACTGCCACACGCCAAGCTCACAACTCTCTGCACAATTCCGACCACCAAAGGTTCCTTTCCCACTCACCGAAGGAGGAGCTGCTCGGGATCCACGTGTGAGGTGCCCTGCAACGGGACAGGCAACACGAACCAGATGCTGTTAGGAAAAACCTGCCCGTGGTGGGAACTCCCACGGAGCAAGGACACCCCGAGAGAGCATTTTGCTTCCACAACATCCCTCCAGGAGCCACAGTCCCTTCGCACAGCAAGCAAGAGAACAGCACAGAATCCTGGGCTGTGTCAGCTCTTGGCTGCAGCAGCCAACGCAGGGAGTTCCAGGCTCCGCTGGCACAGACTCTGCGCTTGAGGGAACAGAACCCCCCCGGCTCCATTGCAAATGCTGTGCACGCCCCGCTGGCTGCAGACACCCCCTTTTTCAGCTGCAGCTGCTGGCAGGAGCTCTCCCAAACCAACGGTGTCTTAATGGCAATTTGGTTACAAAGGCAGCTCAGTTCCACTGGGAGAACAGAAAGCACACAGCGAGCCCGAAGGCACCGACGCTGCAGCCAGGGAAAACCTCGACTTACGTGCCAAGTGGGCTAAAAAATACCCCGAATAAGCCACAGAGTACAGAGTGCAAACTGCAGCAACCGCTTGCTGGATCATTTTGGCCGTGCTGCACACGTGGCAGACTGTACCCCTGCAAGCACAGAAGGACACCCGGCAGGGGCTGGGCTGGCTGCTGAGAATGCCTCGGGCAGGAGGATCCTCCGGCAACCAGCGGGCGCCCAGAGCCGCTCTGGACACTGAGGGCTCCGTGCCCACAGCAACGGGAACACGGCGAGGACGCGGCAGCGTTCCCGTGACATCACAGCAGCAGCTCCCGCAAGAACCGCCTGGAAGGTTCTCCTCTGTCACAAAGGAGCACAAAGGATCCTCCCGGGGCACAGCCTGTTGCTCAAAGGATCCAAGAGGAACCCAGAAAATGCAGCAGACCAGGACAGCCCATAGCCAAGCCTGAACAACGAAATCAAAGCCATGCACTGATGCTCCGAATTAGGGGCGGGAGTCGGGAGGCTGCAGGGCTTCCCAAGAAGCCGGAGGCAGCCAACACGCAGGGCTGGGCAAGTCGGGCCGGGAGCAGCGGAGAGCTTTGTTTCCCTTCCCAGCTGAATGGCGGCTCGGGCCGGGCCCGTTCCAGGGCTGTTCCTCAGCTGCGGCTTTCCCCTCACGCAGCCCGGGGGGCGCTGGGAGCGCGGGGCGAGGCTGGGCCGTGTGCAGAGCCCGCCCCTCGCTGCGATTGGGCGGTGCTGCCGTCAGTCGTGGTTCTGGCGCGCTGATTGGTCGGAGCGGGGAGCAGCCCGGGCCCGGAGCCGCCGGCAGGGCGGCCGTGGCGCAGCAGAGGCGCCATTGGCGGAGCGTCTGTGCGGGCCCGGGAGCGGCGGCGGCGGCCGGAGCCCGGTGAGGCGGCGGCGGAGCTCGGAGGCGGCCCCAGCGCAGGTGGGAGCCGCGCTCGGTTCTGGCGGGGCTCGGCGCTGGCTGCGGGCGGAGGGGGCGGCAGGGGGCTGGGGCGGGTTCGTTGTGCCGTGTGGGCGCCGTGTTCGCCCTGGCGTGAGGGCGCTGCGGGAGCGGCTGCCCGCGCTCTCCTTGCCGCTGCTGCCTCGGCAGGAGCCGGTGCCGGAGCAGCGCTGGCTCGTCCCGGCTGCTGTGGGTAGGACAGAGGTGGCTGCCCCGTCGGCGGGAGTGTGCGGGAAAGTTCCCGTGGCCAGAGGTTTGTGTCCCCAGAGGAGCCGGAGGAGTCCTGTAAAAGGAACTTTATTCCTGGAGCAAGGGAGAGGCCACGGGGCATTTCCCGTGGGGTCTGTCCAAGTGTTGGAGGACGCAGCCTCCTTTTTATGCCGATTTCCCGGCCGCATCTCCGTGTCCCTTTCCCCCGTGGCTGAGGTCCTTGGAAGGTACAGACTTCCCGATGCGCCTGCTGCATGTGTCCCTTAATGTGCACCCCGACTTTGTAGAACATCCGATATTCATGGCTCTGTTAAGGCTTTGTTCTTCTTCGGGAAGTTCAGGAATTTCACAAGAGCTTGGCTGAGCAGCAGTTCGTGTCAGTTAGTAACATTTTCTGAAATTTATGGTTTCTGTCTTAGTTCCTTATCTCCAAGTCCCTGTCCCTATCTCCAATGGGATTCACAGCATCTGTTTGTAAAGACACGTTCATTTTTTTCCTTTGAATCCCCCCCTTCTTATTTTTCAGTGCTTCTCTTTACAAACTTTAAAAATGCCTTAATCTGTTTTTCCTGGGCCTTCTTTGGTTTTGGGATTATTCTCAGTGACCTCATTCTGTGTCCTTTTGTAGCCGTTTCTGGGTCAGGAGGCCTGGCTGCCACCTGCATGCCCTTGATCCCCTGCTGAATGAGCTGCACTGAGCAAGGTGTGGTGCATGGTAAAAAGATGAGAGTTGCTGTAGCACCTGAGAGGAGAAACAGCATTCGTTTAACCCATGGTCTGCCAGGGAACCACGAAAATGTGTCCCATTCCCACCCTTTCCTCGTTTGGAGCAGTACATGAGCTGCTTTCTTCTTTCCTTTGTTCTCTGTTTCACCACTTTTCCTTGGCCATCTCTTTGCCAAGAGCAGTTTGAGTCCTTTAATTTTCCCCAACCTCCTGGTCCTTCTGCTGAAAGAGGATCTGATGCCATCCCAGGGTGAAATGTGGCGTTGCTCATGGGAGTGGATTGGTGGCTGAGAAGGTCAGGAGCTGGAGCTGTGTGCTTGGTTCTGATTTGGAGGACAGCTTGTAATCTAATGATGCATTGAAATGATCACTGGGTTCTCTGGCACCTGGTATGAATTTGTTTGGGTTCCCAGGGGCTGCTCCATGGTGTTGTAGGATTTGTTCTGGTGGCCGTTCATCTTTTCCCCATTTTTGGGCGCTCCCAGAAATGCCAGGGATGCATCAATTGACCTCTTTTCTCTGATGAAATCATCACATCCTTGGATTCCCAAGTGATTTCGCTGACCTTGTGTCAGCAAAAGCAGCCCAGTGGTCAAACGCACCCTGTATAACACAGACAGTGCCAGCAGATGTTGGAGTGGGGTGAGGGATGATTCCCCCCCGCTTTTGTGAGTGAAGTTCTCCCAACATTCTCCGTTTGCTGTTTTCCTTTGCAGCTTCAGGGATTTCTGTGGCAGAGTCAGAGATGCTCAGTGTGGGCTCTGCCTTTAGCGATGCAAATTCCGTCTGTGCAGGGAGGCAGAGCTTGGGGTGAGGGGCAGAGGGAATCAGCCCAATTCCTCTGGCAGGCAAGGAGAGCCTGGCACATTGTGCACACTTCCCCCAGCAGAGATAATTTGCATTTCTAAAGCTCCTCTGCTGGCTGCCTGGAAGGAAGCTTCTCTTCCAGGGCAGCCATCAGGTGACTCACAAGTGGGCCCCCCCAAAAGCGGCGCTTTCCCCCCCCTTTTTTTTTTTTTCATATTTTTAAACTGTTTATGAGGGAAAGGGTCAGTTTTAAAGCTCTTCCGGTTTTGCAAAATGCAACCTACAGGTGAATATTGAAAAACCCATTCCAAAATTCTGCCATCACTAACAGCCACGCACACACATACACAAAAAAGCCCCAAAGCAATAAAGATTTTTGCTACTTCTTGTCCTAAGACTAAAAATTGACTCTCAAACCTTTGGCCCAAATCCAACTGACAATATCAAAGTAGGATTATTAAGAAAACGCCTTCTAATGATGTAATCTTGTCACCAAAACTGTGGGAAGAACAAAAACTCTCCAACAACCTTTTAAGTGTATGAGGATCAAGGCTGAAGAAAATGAATGCAGAAGCTAAGTTTTTAGTAATATAACATTGAACATTTATTAGTAGAACAAGGGCAAATCACAGCCTGGGGCGCTTGGCAATGTTGCCAGAGGCGCCCTCCATTCATTTTACTGTGGGCTTAAGTACTCTCCTGAACTGTTACATATTCATTAACCCAGAAAGGAATTTACACTTCCCTCCCCTTTCCCCCTGTCCCGTTTCTGCCCCTTCCCCCAGCAGGACACCGCCTCAGTCCTCTGGATCGCTTCAGAACTGCAGACAGGCCCCCTCTCTCAGGTGCCTCCGCAGTCTCCAGCCTCATTTGCAGCTGCCAGTTCCCTTGGGCGGTGTGAGCTCTGATGAGGTAACAATCTTCCTGGGATGCATGCGGTTTATCTTCTTTGTTTCTCTAAGATGTCTTGGTTCCTGGCTCTGTAGTTTCTCAGCTCAAAAGACATGTATTACCATGTGTTTATTAATACATTTCTTAACATACTACAACTATTTCAAAGTTACAATTTACCTTAATCTTGTTTCTACTTAAATACATTTTACCTTAACACTATTTCTACACAATCCATCATCACTTGTAAGTGTTAAAATCATATCTGTGAAAGACAACATTTATCATTCACTCATTTATCACACCAGGGTAAGGAATTCACTCATTTATCACACCACGGTAAGGAATTCCAAACATGAATTCCGGGGGAGATAATTGAATATCTGGCCTGGGTCTGGCTCTTCCTGCCAAAGCCAATGGCAGCAGCCGTACCCGTGGCATCTTGGTTTCTCTCAGCAGCTTCAGAAGGTGTTTCTTTATTTCCCCATTCATTCTTTCCACCTGACCCGAACTCTGGGGGTGCCAGGGCGTTTGGAGGTCCCACTGTGTTCCTAAAGCAGCCAGAACGGCCTGAAGGATCTTTCCTGTAAAATGAGTCCCCCTGTCTGTGTCTATTGCTTCCACAATCCCATCTCTTGGAATTGTTTGTTCCAAACATGCCTTAAGAACTGATGCAGGGATTGCTGAAGCAGTTGGAAATGCTTCTGCCCCGCTGTGAGCTGCCATGCTGTTAGCAGAAGATATTGAAGCCTTCCTGCTCAGGGCATTTCAGTGCCAGGCTCTTCCAGGTACCCCCAGCTCGGCCCTTTGAGCTGAGCATGCGGGTGCTGAGCTGCGCTTTGTCTCCTTCCCTTTCCTTAAGAGCAGCGTGTCTTGTCACTCTTTTCCCTTCTGCTGCCCTTGCAGCCCCATCCCTAAACACCTTTTCTCCCTCAGGCCAGGGAATGTCTGGTCAATCTCTCCTAGGCCGGCTCTGGAGCTCTGTCACTTGACTGCAGCCATGGGTTTCTTGCCAGCCCCGTGTCCAGGGCCGTTCAAACAGGAGGCTGGGTTCAACCCTTGCCCTGTCCTCAACTCTGAATCCTCCTGTTCCATCCAACAAGTTTCATTCTGTAAGAACCCAGCGCTGCTCATCCATTTAGAGGCTCCTTTGGTTAACAAAGCTTTACCTTGATGCCAGGCTTGAACAATCCGAGATTCTGCTGCTGTCAGTTTTCAGGCCTCAGTTCCCATTAAAGCCAGGGCTGCACAATTCTGCAATAAGACAATGAGGCCACTCTCTGGCCACTGGGTGAAACATTTGAGCCCAGGAATTCCTTTGGCATGGCCCTGATTAACATCCACATGCAATTCAAATGGTTTTTCCCTGTCTGGGAGGGCCAGGACAGGAGGCTCAGTTAATCTGCTTTTGAAGCCTTGAAAATTGTGCTTTCCTTCTGGTGTCCATGATGGGGTTTCTTGCCTGGCAGGAGAGGAGTGTTGTAGGGAGAGATGCCTGGCTCCAGAAGCGCTGCCTTTAGCAGGGACTCAGTAAGAGGCTGTAACCCCTTCCTTGCCTCCCTTGGAAGAGGGTATTGCTTTTAGACACCACTTGTCCTGGATGCTCCAGAGGAATTTGGAGAGGCTCCATATCTGATTTTCCCTATTTCCGTGGGGCTGCCCACACTTCTGGGTTCCCTTCAGCAGAGGCCTTCGCAGACATTTGACACCAAGGTCCAGCAGCATTAGCCTCTGTATCTCCTTTGACAATATGAATTTGCATTCCCACTTCATCCACCAAATGCCTTCCCAGTAAATTATAATCACAATTAGGAACAAACAGAAATTGATGCGTTTCAAACCCATCCCCCACATCTACTGATAGTGGTTGAATAAAACACACCTGGCAATCTTTCCCCCTTATTCCATGGATAATGAAAGAACTTCTTGACAATTTCCCCCCTTAGGTGTCAGATTCGGAGTGGATCGAGAGGCCCCTGTGTCCATCAGGAGCAGCCTCGTCTCGATCCAGACACGCCCTGAATGTTCTCAAGGGCTCTGGTGCGGTGGGTCCCTGGTCTGCTGGGAGCTCTGCCAGCCGTGACAATCCATGTCCATGTGGGGTGGACTTGCTGGTGCTGAGGGTGCTGCTGTCTGTGCTTGCAGTGTCCTTCTGGCCTGCAGATGGACCCCTGATTCCTTGCCAGGGGCTGTTTGGGTGGGCTCTGCCGTGCCGAGGAGGGCAATGCCTGTGCCAGGTGCTTGTGGCCGCCGCCGTCCCCTGGGTGCTGGGGCCCCCTTGGGCCCTGCGGTTCATCCCTGGGGGGCTGTAGAAACTCTGCCATGGCCTTTGCCTTCACCTTGGCCTTTTGCTCATCCCTTCTTGCATTGCCCTGCTGAGCCTTTCTGGCCAAGTGCTGCAGGGGCTTCTTGTGCCTCTCCTGCAGCCCCCTCAGTGCCTGTGGGTGCTCATCCTCTGACAGCTGCTGAGCTTTCTGCAAAATCATTCATTTCTCCAGTGATCCGAACAAGATCGATAAAAAAAAATCCTGATCCTTCCACATCCCGCAGCCTCCTGGGGGCCGGGGGCCACTGCCGGCCCTGCCCGGGGGGTGTTGGGGTCAGGCAGTGCCCGGCGCTGAGCCCCGGCTGCCCCACAGCCCCGGCCCGGCCCCACAGCTCCCCACAGGCCCCCAGCCCGTGCTGCCCTGTCCTGCTGCTCCCCACCACAGAGAAAACCCCTGAAATCCTGAATTTCTTTGTTTCCCTGTCCTGGAGACCAGGGATACAAAAGATCTGGATCAGCTTGCAAATGTTGAGGATAAGATGGTGCTGAAAAGCATCCCAGTCCTCACTTTTTTCTCTTCCTCCTCTTTCCCATCTTCCTTTTCCTTTCTTACCACATAGATTCCTCCTGCTGCTGTTTGCCTTAACCATATTCCTGCACACTCCCTTCAACCAATCCCTTCCCAGCACACCAACACCATCCGTCCCCTGTTGCCGAGACCCCTTCTCAACTTCCCTTTTTACCCGTGCTGGGTGTCCATGTCCTTAATTAGCTCTGGGAGAATGTGCAAACTACCTCAACATTGTCCCCTTTTGTATAGGAAACGATGTCCATGGTTCTGTTCAGGCTTTGTTGTTGTTCTGGAAGTTGAGGAATTGAGCAGGAGCTTGGCTGAGCAGCAGTGTGTGTCAGTCAGTGCCATTTTGTGGAGCTGCTGGTTTGTGCTGTCACTTGCTTGTGTGCAAGTGCGTGTGGCTGTGTCCGAGCAGATTCAGAGCATGTGTTTGTAAGGAGGCGTTGGTGTTGTTGGTTCGCTGGGGGTGCCCGGTTTTCGGGACATCCCCCCTGGAGCAGGGTGTCCCCCCTTGGTGCAGGCGCGGCCCTCAAGCAGCGCTCAGCCAATCAGAAGGCGCGGCGCTGGTGACTCAGCAGTTGCCAGGCAGAGCCGCAGCGCCCGGCGCTCCCCAGCTGGAGCCCACGTGTGGCCCGGCCTTGGCGCCCCCCGCCAGGGGAATTTGGGGAGGTGGGAGGGGGGGAGCGCCAAGGCCGGGCCGGGCCGTGCTGTGCTGGCAGAAGTGGCTGCGGCGGGGGCCGAGTGCGGGCAGGAGCGGCCGAGAGCCCAGCGCTGCCCCAGCCCGAGCTGCCGCAGCTGCATCGCTGCTCGTGCTGTGCGATCCCAGAGCTCTGGGGGGCAGAGCGAGCCAGGGCTGGGTGCTGGGCCTGGGGGGAGCAGGAGAAAGGCTGGAGGAGCAGGGCTGGAGACCAGAATGGTGAAACGATGGAGGTGGGAGCAGCAGGTGGGATTCTGCAGGAGAAGGAGTAGTGTGAGGAAGAGGCATATGAGGAAGAGTAGGGATACAGGACGAGGAGGAGGATCAGGAAGAGGAGGCACCGCAAGGTTCCATCACTCGCTGTATCTGCAGCCTCCCCCCAGCCCCAGGAGCGTTGCCCCCCCCATCCAGCAGGTGATCAGGGAGGGGGATCCACGATTTTCCCGTGGGTGAATCTTGGTGTTTCTGAGGTTTCTTGGGCTCCATGTTGGTGCTTTGGTATTTTATGGGGGCTGAAATGTTTATATTTTGGAGGGCGTTTTGTCTGAATCTTGATGTTTTGGGAGTTCTTGGTCTGTGTCTTGATGTCTGGGGGACTTTTGAGCTGAGTCTCTGTGTTTCTGAGATTTTTACAGACACAAGATGCCCGGTGATGGACCTGGGCAGGAGGAACCCCCAGCCCATCGTGGTCACCCCTTGTTTTTTCCCCCAAACCAGGATTTGCCAGTCCCAAGGTGTGGCCGGATGGAGGAAGAGGAAAACCCTCCGAGATGCCGCACGAGGAGGGGCTGCAAACGCAGCCCAGAGAG
The DNA here is from genome assembly GCF_041296385.1 of Aphelocoma coerulescens. Taxonomy (NCBI): domain Eukaryota; kingdom Metazoa; phylum Chordata; class Aves; order Passeriformes; family Corvidae; genus Aphelocoma; species Aphelocoma coerulescens. The sequence continues at coordinate 2,983,717 of NW_027183905.1, forward strand.
ATCCAAGGAGGAAAGAGCACCCCTGTGCCGGGAAGGCAGCCGGAGATCCAGGGGGAGCTCGGAGCTGGGGGAGAAGCCTCAGGGTGGGGAGAAGCCCCACAAGTGCTTGGAATGTGGGATGGGCTTCAGCTGGAGTTCCAGCCTGATCCGGCACCGGAGGATCCACACTGGGGAGAGGCCCTATGAGTGTGGGGAATGTGGGAAGGGCTTCATCAGGAGCTCCGAGCTGATCCAGCACCAGGTGGTCCACACCGGGGAACGGCCCTATGAGTGTTTGCATTGTGGGAAGAGCTTCGGGTGGAGCTCCACCCTGAGGGCACACCAGCGCACCCACACTGGGGAGAGGCCCTACGAGTGTTCTGAGTGTGGGAAGAGGTTTCAGACCAGCTCTGATCTCCTCAGACATCAGCGCATTCACACTGGGGAGAGGCCCTTCCACTGTCCCGACTGTGGGAAGGGCTTCAATCAAAACTCCACCCTCATCACCCACCGGCGCATCCACACTGGGGAGAGGCCCTACGAGTGTCCCCAGTGTGGGAAGAGCTTCTCACACAGCTCTCACTTGACCCAACACCAACGGAGGCACCGCTAAGGGAAGCCCTGCGAATGCCCCGAGTGCGGGAAGAGCTTCGTGTGCTGCTCCAGCTCCATCCCCCGTGGGAGGATCGGCGTTGGATGATCCCCAGTGACCCCCGTGGGGCAGAGCCCTGGTGACCCCTGTTCCGGGTGATCCCTGCTGGGTGGGGGGAAGGTGTTGGAGAGATTTCTTTGCCTTCTCCTTGTGCTGCTGGGATTTGGTTGGTAATAAATTCCCTCCCTGTGCCCAGGCTGGGTGTGTTGTGCCCGTGCTGGTGCTTGGGGCGGGATCTCTCCTGGTCCTTCTCTCAGCTCCTGGACCTTTCCTTGTATTTCCTGTCCCTGTGCAGTAGCAGAGGGCAGGGACAGAGTGGTTTTGGTGTCTCCAGGCATCCAGGCAGGGCCAGCCCAGCCCCGGGGGTTGTGGGGGGTTGTGTGGGTCCCCTATTTTCGGGACATCTCCGCTGGAGGAGGGTGTCCCCCCTTGCTGCAGCCCCAGCCCTCAGGCAGCGCTCAGCCAAGCAGAGAATGCCCTCAGCTGGGGCCTTGTTTTTGGGCAAAGCTGAGCCCCTGGACATGTCCCTCCCCATTTTGGAGTGCAGCTGAGCTCCTGGATACCTGGGTCCCCAGTTTTGGGGCTCTATTGGGCTTGCACAGCCTGGTTTTGGCAGCAGGGTTGGTTGAGAGGTGGCTTCTGAGAGAAGGATCTGGAAGCTTTCTCCATGTCTGGCAGAGCCAATTCCTGGCAGCTCCAAAGATGGAGGTGCCGGATGCAGAGATGCCCCCACAGCCCCTGGGAAGGAGGCAGGAGGGGGAGGGTGTTTTAAGGGTCTTCTTTTCCTTCTCATTCTCCTGCTGTTATTATTTTGGTGTCATCAATTTAACTGATATAGGGAGAAGGGTGGAAAAGAGGAAGTCAGAGCACGGGCAGGAGGGTCCCATGGCGGCCGTGGGGCACAGGGGGTGCGGAGCGGGGATCCGGGGTGGCTCCCGGAGCTCTGGGCGTGCTGGGGGCTGCAGGGGGGGCACCCCCTGAGCTGTGTCCCACACACACAGGGGTGTTCCAGGGGATGATGAAGTCCGAGTGTCACTTCATTAAGGGCACCGAGCGGGTGAGGTTGGTGCAGAGGAGCATCTGACAGCGGGAGCAGCAACTGCACTCGCCAGCGATGTGGGGCTGTTTGTGGGGGACAGCCCGTGTGGGGAGAAACAGGCGCAGTGCTGGAACAGCCATCCAGCCAGACTGGGGTACAAACGGGCTCTGGCGGACAGGCTCTGCCGGCACCACCGCGACATCGTTGCCCCGTTGCTCGCGGCCCGCAGAGGTGCAGAACGTCGGGCAGAGCGAGTCCCCTCGGGCCCTGCCCTGGGGATGAGCCTGGAGCCCCTCGGCCCCCCTGGTGCCCATCCCCGGGGCCTCTTGTCCTTCCAGGTTCCCCTGAGGTGTCCCAGTCCCTCCCAGTCCATCCCAGTCTCTCCCAGTCTCTCCCAGTCCATCCCAGTCTCTCCCAGTGCCCCCGCGCGTGTCCATCCCCGCCCTGCGTGGCGCTGACGCCCCTCAGCCAATCAGAGCGCGTCTCTCTGATGACTCATCAGTTGCCAGGCAGACCCGCAGCGCCGAGTGCCCCGTGCTGGACTCGGCCTCCCAGTGCCGCGCGCTCCATTCCCAGTCGCTCCCAGTGCCCTCCCAGTGCCTCCCCAGTGCTCTCAGTCCACTCCCCTCTCACGAGGGCAGCTCACTTCTCTCAGAACATCCCAGCCCAAAGCTATCTGTGCTTCTATGCCGATCTCTTGTCCTGTTTTTCGGTGTTGAGCATTCCATCAAGAGCCACCCTTCTTTTTAACCTTGGCAAATGGGCTGGGAGAGGGTTTGGGGGATCCTCGGAAGGCAGGGAGCAACTGGGATGGGGTTTGTGGAGTCCTGGAGGGGATGAGAGTGGGTTTGGCATGCGCTGGAAGGTTTTTTTCTGGACAGATTGTAGACAAAAAAAGGGGTTTAGGGGGTCCTGATGGCCCTCTGGGGGGTTTTTGAGAGGTCCTGACCCCTGTGGACCCCCGACAGATGCCAGCGGACACTGCCCGCAGCAAGATTCTGACAGGGATCGGGGACTTCGTGTTGGGCTTCATCTTCCTGGCGCTGGGGCTCGGCTTTCACTTGCTCGAGGAGGTGACGGGGGGTCCCGGGGATTGCATCCCCCCTCCCCCAGAGCGTGTGTGCCCCCCCAGGCCCCCCAGCCCGGTGTCACCCCCTTTGCTCTGCCCACAGAGCTCCTGAGCCGCCGGCGGTCGCAGCCCCTCCCCGTGGCCTCGGGCCTGGCCGGGACCCCCCGCTCCATCCCCACGCTGATTTTGGGGGGTCGTGTGTCCCCCCCAGCCCCGCTGTCACTCTGCCCCCACCTGGCTGCTCCCAGTGTTCCCAGTAAAGCTTCCCAGTTCGGGCTGATCCCGTTTATTGGGGGGCACTGGGGATGGACTCTGGGGAACCCCGCGGAGGGGCCGAGATTGGAGGGGGCAAAACCGGCACTGGGATGGATCGAGAATGGGGACCCCCGTGTGTCCCCCCCGTGTCACCCCACTCTGGGTGCTGGGAGCCCCCAGCTGTGGGCGAGGAGCTCTCGGGTGAGTGGGAAGGGGCGCGGGGATGATGGGAAAGGTGTCTGAGAGGGGGATAAGGGCCGGGGGGACAGTGGGACAGTGTCTTCCCATGAGAGTCCCTTCGTTTCCCCATCACTTGATCTCTTGAGCTGTTCCCTGGGGCTCTCGGGGGGGCAGAACCTCGTGGGGGGGTCCCCAAACCCCTGTCCCTCCCTGGGGGTCTCATGGGGGGTTCCTCCCCACCCAGCAGCTGGTGCTGATGCAGCCGTGGGGCAGAGAGGGGTGGGAAAGGGGTGTCCAGAGGGGTCCCTTGAGCTCCCAACCTGCTGTGGGGTGCTGGGGGCTGCTGGAGGGGGGCACCCCCTGACCTGTCTCCCACACAGGTGTGTTCCATTCCTGGGGAAAAGCCCACTGGCACTTCCTTGATGACAACAACTGGGTGAAGTTCATGGACAGGAACATCTACAACTGGGAGCAGTTTGGGCACAGGGGATACCCCAAAATTTGGAGGTGGGATGGAGTTGTTTTGAGGTGGAATTGAGCCGTTTGCAGTGGGATGGAGTCGCTTTGAGGCGCCTTCGATCCCTCTCGGCTTTTGGGGTGCAGAGCTGTGAGGGACTGAAATGTTCCGGGTTAGTGGCTCAAACCATTGGCCACCGGCAGCAGCAGCGGGGCCTTTGCTGGCCGTGGGCACAGGGAGCGCCCGGGGGCACAGGGGGGGAACACCCAGCCCGGAGGGGCCAAGCCGGGCCTGGAGCCAGGGAAGGGCAGAGGCCGATGGGAAGCAGATCCGGCCAGGTGGGACAGGGCTTTGGAGCAGGGCAGCGCCCTCCCTTACACAACTGGCCCAGCTCTGGGAACCCGCCCGGGCCAGGCCCGGGACATGCACACAGAGGCCTGGAGGTTGCCATCCCTTCGCATGGGCCATGCCTGGCTCAGCTGCGCTGCCGGGAGGGGCAGGGCCATGTCTTAGAAGGGGCCATAAACCATCAGAGCCCCCAAAGTGCCCCGGGATCCACAGTGTGACATCGGACACTGCAAAACTCCCCCGGGGGAGGTACCTGGGTGTTCACCCAAACCTGAACCTGTATTGACCCACCGAACTTGGAGTTTCCGGGGCTTCCCCAGCCCCCACGGGATCCAGCCTGGGACCATCACTTACACCAAGGACAGCGACACTGGAACAACCAAAACCAAAAGTTTTGTTGCTGATCCAGGGCTGCTGACTGTGTATCCTTCTACTCTCCTACTTTCTTTGCCCTTACACGTTTCCTAAGTGTTACTTTTATGCTTTTAATATTACTGGAGGTGGTAACCAAAAGGGCTCCAAACCCCCTTCACACAGCAACCAAACTGCTCTGAAATAAACCCTACAGAGATATATTTATAAACACAGATCTTTCACTGTTGTTTCACTCTAATCTGCCCCAGGGGAGCCATGAACCAGACCCTGGGTTACCCTCGCCTTCAGGGGCAGGGTGGAACAGGAGCCGGACACGGGGGAAGCTTCTGGAAGCTGCTGACGGAAGCCACCCCTGGAGGCCCCCCATTTCCAAAGCCTGGCCATGCAAACCCAGGACACTGGATCCAAACATGGATCACTCAGACAGGAGGCACCAGGGCTCTGCCTGTCGTGGTTTGACGTAGCTGAGCATCAAGCACACGAAATCTGTTATTTTTCATAAGGGGAAAATAAGAAAATATTGAGGAAAACTAGAGGCCTGCGAGGCAGAACAGGTTCAAACTTAAACAGTTGCTGTACAAAGAAAAAGTTTATTACCAACAGAATTAAAAGTAAAAAGAAATAACAAGAAATTCAAGCAAACCTCCCCTCTCTTCCAGCACTTCCCTCCTTTTACCCAACTCGCACAAAGGAAGAAGAACATGGGATTTTAGTCAGTGTTGCAGTTCTTGAAGAGTCTCATTGTTATGCTTAAGGAAAAAAGGGTTTTCTTCTGCATCACGTGGTTCCCAAAGTGCCACCAACAGCAGACCCGCCCGGGAAGAAACAATCTGCTGTGGTGTAAAACATCTCTGCCCTGAAAAATCTCAGAGTTCCTTCACACTGCCAGACAGGGGCCATCACATGGGGTTATTAATCTTTTCAAGGATGAATTACTTTGGCCTGAACACAAAGGGGTTTTTTTTTTTTATGGTGACAGGAAGTCTGTAAAAGCTTCTCAGTACTTCTATATAGCCTGGCACAGGCACTTTTCATCATTTTCATGGGTCACGGGTGAACTTTCCATCCCTCCATGTACTCCAAATGGATCAAAGAGACAAACAGTCTGTGATATTACAGTTTCTTACCACGGCCTGCAGGAAGTTTTTTAAGCTGCGCGCGAGAATCGCGGCACCGCCCTCTTTTCTCCCGTCGCCATTTCCAGCTCCGTCCCACAGGACTCACTTTCTCTTCTCTCTGGCTCCGAAGCCGCCACGTTGAAGAGTGTTCTTGTTCGGGCTCTACGGTGGAGAAAGCCTGGCTCCCTTTGTGCTGCTGGCTGCGTGGTGTCCTCTTCAGTTCAGCGCGGAGTGTGCTGGCTGCAGACAGGAGGCTCCGCCGGCTCCCGCTGGCTCCGCCGGCCCCGCGTGGAGAGGAGAGGGACCCGCCGGTGCCAGGGAGCCGCGCTGGATGGGTTTAGCTCTGTGGCACTCCATGGCTGGCTTTAGCTGCCTGCGGCTCTGGGACAGTTCCCCCCCAGCAGTGACACGGGGTCTGTGCTGCGGCGTTGGGAAAGGAGGGGGTGCAGGGGCCCTGACCTGGCGGGGCCCGGAGGCTCCAAGGCCCCCCCACCTTCCGGCAGGAGAGCTGGAACAAAAGGAATTCCCGCGTTTCTGTGTGGTTTAAATAAGCAAACGGAGGACCCCCACAAGCCCCTCACAACGCCCAGGACTAAGCTGGCCTTTACTGGATGCCACAAGACACCAAAACTGCTCTGTCCCTGCCCTCTGCTACTGCACAGGGACAGGAAATACAAGGAAAGGTCCAGGAGCTGAGAGAAGGAGCAGGAGAGATCCCGCCCCGAGCATCGGCACGGGCACAACAGAGCCAGACTGGGCACAGGGAGGGAATTTATTACCAACCAAATCCCAGCAGCACAAGGAGAAGGCAAAGAAATCTCTCCAACACCTTTCCCCCACCCAGCGCGGATCACCCGGAACGGGGGTCACCAGGGCTCTGCCCAATGGGGGTCACTGGGGATCATCCAACGCCGATCCTCCCACGGGGGATGGAGCTGGAGCAGCGCACGAAGCTCTTCCCGCACTCGGGGCACTCACAGGGCTTCCCTCAGTGGTGCCTCCACTGGTGTTTGGTCAAGCTTGAGCTACTGGAGAAGCTCTTCCCACACTGGGGACACTCGTAGGGCCTCTCCCCAGTGTGGATGCACTGGTGGGTGATGAGGGTGGAGTTTTGCTTGAAGCCCTTCCCACAGTTGGGGCAGCGGAAGGGCCTCTCCTCTCTGTGAA
>NW_027183906.1:0-40226 GCF_041296385.1 Aphelocoma coerulescens
TCTGTCTCTGTGAGCTTTAGCTGCTTGGACTCAGGGATACCGAAGGTATGTGAAAGTGACTGGGATGCGAGAATCATGTTGCACAGGGAACAGGGAAGGTCAGCAAATGTTTCCTGTCCTGGCACATCTCTCAGTCTGAACTGCAGCTGCAGATGCTTCACTTCCGCCAAGGACTCTGCCACCTTGAGAGAAGGATGCGCTCTATGGAGTTGAGAAAGAAAGTGCGTCTCACTAGCTTCTTTCCTCTACTTCATAGACAGCAAAGGGGCTATGAAAGGCAGCACTGGCTTTTTGTTCTAGGACTTCTTCTTTACAAGCAGCTGCTGGATGTTTGGAAGGGGGTTTGGGATATGCAAAAATGAGAGGCTAAGATGGTAAGAGGGTAAGATGGAAGTCATCTGGCAAAAGCAGAGCTCACAAAAGGGCCAGCTGAGAAAGCTCTTGCTGCCTACAACTTCAACTGCACCCCTCAAAGCAGCAGCACACACGCTGCTCTCGGCACTTTCCTTCTCAGCTCTACGCACCATCCTAAGCCTTGCCTCTCCCACACTCAGGATCCAAAGACAACGGCACCAGGGACTGCTCACACACTAAAGGCACCAGGACAAAAGGCTCACCAGCTTGGCCTTTGCATTCCCGCTGACAGCTCCACAGCTTGAACCCAGAGAACTGCCTGCTGCCAACAGCCTTTCCAATCACTCTGAGCACCTCATGACAAGGAGTGTGGGGAATGAATCTCCAGCAGCCTCCTGCCCCAGGCTGTCCCCCGGGAGCAGCCCTGCTCCAGGCCGTGACTGCCACCTGCACAGCCAAAGGACCCAGAGCCGGTGTTACACACCACGGCTGTGCCTGGCACAGAGACACCAGTGGCCACACAAGTGGCCATGGCACTGTCCACACACAGTCCCTGCTGCTGCTCCCCCAGCCGCTGGCACCAACTCCCAGCCACCCACTCCTAAAGCCACGGGGCCCACTGGGACACTGCGGGGGCTCGTGGAAGCCAGCGGCCATTGTGACACAGCGGGGCTGCACAGAGCCCACGGTGCTTTGTGACCCGTGGCTCCCAGGAGAGCCTTTGTGATGCTGGGGAACTACAAGGAAGCCTGGCTCCTCTGTGACACCACCACAGAAGCTCAGGGGAGCCCTGGAGACCGTGCTGATGCTATTGAACCTGATGCAACCCTGCCTCCTCTGTGACACCACAGAAGCTCTTGGAGCCCTGGAGACCGTGGTGATGCTATGGAACCTGATGCAACCCTGCCTCCTCTGTGACACCACAGAACCTCTGGGAGCCCTGGAGACCGTGCTGATGCTATGGAACCTGATGCAACCCTGCCTCCACTGTGACACCACAGAAGCTCAGGGAGCCCTGGAGACTGTGGTGATGCTATGGAACCTGATGCAACCCTGCCTCCACTGTGACACCACAGAACCTCTGGGAGCCCTGGAGACCGTGCTGATGCTATGGAACCTGATGCAACCCTGCCTCCACTGTGACACCACAGAAGCTCGGGGAGCTCTGCAGACCGTGGGGATGCTGGCGAAGCTGACGGAACCCTGGGCACCACAGTGACGCTATGGAACCTGGTGGAACCGAGGGGCCACAGTGACACTGTGGGGCCTTTTGGAAGCAACAGGACCCTGGTGGGAAGCCACGGGATGATTAATCCTGCACGAACCTGCTCCAGGTGGGCTCCTCTCTCCCGGCTTCCACAGGTGCTGCTAGGATCCCACTCCGGCACTGGCTTGGCACGGGCTCACGGCTTCCTTTGGCAATGGCTCTGCTCCAGGATGGCATGCTGCAGAGAATGCAGGTAGATTTTGTGCTCACTCCTGGCATGCAGCTGGACAATAAAGCCTGATCCAGCCCCCCCTCAGCATATGTCCGGCTCTGGCATTGGGGCGGGGCAACTTTGGGAGCAGCCCCAGCCCTGCTCCTGCTCCCGGCTGGGCACCCAGCTGCTGGGACACAGGTGTGTCCTGATGCCACCGTCTACTCCTTTGAGAAGGGGAGGACAGAGTGCATCAGGGAGTTTGGTGTGGCTTACATGCGGCAAGGAGAAGGTGCAGCCCCAAACTGGCTTTCACTTCTAGAACCTTTTGCTATTGCGGGAGCAGCTGCTGGAGCTTTTCAACCGAGCTGCAAGAGTGAAAAGTGTGATGGCATGTCTATCTGAGAAGGAAGGTTCGGTGCCGCAGCCTGTTGTGCACAATTTATATGCTGATAAGAGAAGGGGGTGCTTTTGGAACGTTTTCCTTCCTGACACTTCTGTCTCTGTGAGCTTTAGCTGCTTGGACTCAGGGATACCGAAGGTATGTGAAAGTGACTGGGATGCGAGAATCATGTTGCACAGGGAACAGGGAAGGTCAGCAAATGTTTCCTGTCCTGGCACATCTCTCAGTCTGAACTGCAGCTGCAGATGCTTCACTTCCGCCAAGGACTCTGCCACCTTGAGAGAAGGATGCGCTCTATGGAGTTGAGAAAGAAAGTGCGTCTCACTAGCTTCTTTCCTCTACTTCATAGACAGCAAAGGGGCTATGAAAGGCAGCACTGGCTTTTTGTTCTAGGACTTCTTCTTTACAAGCAGCTGCTGGATGTTTGGAAGGGGGTTTGGGATATGCAAAAATGAGAGGCTAAGATGGTAAGAGGGTAAGATGGAAGTCATCTGGCAAAAGCAGAGCTCACAAAAGGGCCAGCTGAGAAAGCTCTTGCTGCCTACAACTTCAACTGCACCCCTCAAAGCAGCAGCACACACGCTGCTCTCGGCACTTTCCTTCTCAGCTCTACGCACCATCCTAAGCCTTGCCTCTCCCACACTCAGGATCCAAAGACAACGGCACCAGGGACTGCTCACACACTAAAGGCACCAGGACAAAAGGCTCACCAGCTTGGCCTTTGCATTCCCGCTGACAGCTCCACAGCTTGAACCCAGAGAACTGCCTGCTGCCAACAGCCTTTCCAATCACTCTGAGCACCTCATGACAAGGAGTGTGGGGAATGAATCTCCAGCAGCCTCCTGCCCCAGGCTGTCCCCCAGGAGCAGCCCTGCTCCAGGCCGTGACTGCCACCTGCACAGCCAAAGGACCCAGAGCCGGTGTTACACACCACGGCTGTGCCTGGCACAGAGACACCAGTGGCCACACAAGTGGCCATGGCACTGTCCACACACAGTCCCTGCTGCTGCTCCCCCAGCCGCTGGCACCAACTCCCAGCCACCCACTCCTAAAGCCACGGGGCCCACTGGGACACTGCGGGGGCTCGTGGAAGCCAGCGGCCATTGTGACACAGCGGGGCTGCACAGAGCCCACGGTGCTTTGTGACCCGTGGCTCCCAGGAGAGCCTTTGTGATGCTGGGGAACTACAAGGAAGCCTGGCTCCTCTGTGACACCACCACAGAAGCTCAGGGGAGCCCTGGAGACCGTGCTGATGCTATTGAACCTGATGCAACCCTGCCTCCTCTGTGACACCACAGAAGCTCTTGGAGCCCTGGAGACCGTGGTGATGCTATGGAACCTGATGCAACCCTGCCTCCTCTGTGACACCACAGAACCTCTGGGAGCCCTGGAGACCGTGCTGATGCTATGGAACCTGATGCAACCCTGCCTCCACTGTGACACCACAGAAGCTCAGGGAGCCCTGGAGACTGTGGTGATGCTATGGAACCTGATGCAACCCTGCCTCCACTGTGACACCACAGAACCTCTGGGAGCCCTGGAGACCGTGCTGATGCTATGGAACCTGATGCAACCCTGCCTCCACTGTGACACCACAGAAGCTCGGGGAGCTCTGCAGACCGTGGGGATGCTGGCGAAGCTGACGGAACCCTGGGCACCACAGTGACGCTATGGAACCTGGTGGAACCGAGGGGCCACAGTGACACTGTGGGGCCTTTTGGAAGCAACAGGACCCTGGTGGGAAGCCACGGGATGATTAATCCTGCACGAACCTGCTCCAGGTGGGCTCCTCTCTCCCGGCTTCCACAGGTGCTGCTAGGATCCCACTCCGGCACTGGCTTGGCACGGGCTCACGGCTTCCTTTGGCAATGGCTCTGCTCCAGGATGGCATGCTGCAGAGAATGCAGGTAGATTTTGTGCTCACTCCTGGCATGCAGCTGGACAATAAAGCCTGATCCAGCCCCCCCTCAGCATATGTCCGGCTCTGGCATTGGGGCGGGGCAACTTTGGGAGCAGCCCCAGCCCTGCTCCTGCTCCCGGCTGGGCACCCAGCTGCTGGGACACAGGTGTGTCCTGATGCCACCGTCTACTCCTTTGAGAAGGGGAGGACAGAGTGCATCAGGGAGTTTGGTGTGGCTTACATGCGGCAAGGAGAAGGTGCAGCCCCAAACTGGCTTTCACTTCTAGAACCTTTTGCTATTGCGGGAGCAGCTGCTGGAGCTTTTCAACCGAGCTGCAAGAGTGAAAAGTGTGATGGCATGTCTATCTGAGAAGGAAGGTTCGGTGCCGCAGCCTGTTGTGCACAATTTATATGCTGATAAGAGAAGGGGGTGCTTTTGGAACGTTTTCCTTCCTGACACTTCTGTCTCTGTGAGCTTTAGCTGCTTGGACTCAGGGATACCGAAGGTATGTGAAAGTGACTGGGATGCGAGAATCATGTTGCACAGGGAACAGGGAAGGTCAGCAAATGTTTCCTGTCCTGGCACATCTCTCAGTCTGAACTGCAGCTGCAGATGCTTCACTTCCGCCAAGGACTCTGCCACCTTGAGAGAAGGATGCGCTCTATGGAGTTGAGAAAGAAAGTGCGTCTCACTAGCTTCTTTCCTCTACTTCATAGACAGCAAAGGGGCTATGAAAGGCAGCACTGGCTTTTTGTTCTAGGACTTCTTCTTTACAAGCAGCTGCTGGATGTTTGGAAGGGGGTTTGGGATATGCAAAAATGAGAGGCTAAGATGGTAAGAGGGTAAGATGGAAGTCATCTGGCAAAAGCAGAGCTCACAAAAGGGCCAGCTGAGAAAGCTCTTGCTGCCTACAACTTCAACTGCACCCCTCAAAGCAGCAGCACACACGCTGCTCTCGGCACTTTCCTTCTCAGCTCTACGCACCATCCTAAGCCTTGCCTCTCCCACACTCAGGATCCAAAGACAACGGCACCAGGGACTGCTCACACACTAAAGGCACCAGGACAAAAGGCTCACCAGCTTGGCCTTTGCATTCCCGCTGACAGCTCCACAGCTTGAACCCAGAGAACTGCCTGCTGCCAACAGCCTTTCCAATCACTCTGAGCACCTCATGACAAGGAGTGTGGGGAATGAATCTCCAGCAGCCTCCTGCCCCAGGCTGTCCCCCGGGAGCAGCCCTGCTCCAGGCCGTGACTGCCACCTGCACAGCCAAAGGACCCAGAGCCGGTGTTACACACCACGGCTGTGCCTGGCACAGAGACACCAGTGGCCACACAAGTGGCCATGGCACTGTCCACACACAGTCCCTGCTGCTGCTCCCCCAGCCGCTGGCACCAACTCCCAGCCACCCACTCCTAAAGCCACGGGGCCCACTGGGACACTGCGGGGGCTCGTGGAAGCCAGCGGCCATTGTGACACAGCGGGGCTGCACAGAGCCCACGGTGCTTTGTGACCCGTGGCTCCCAGGAGAGCCTTTGTGATGCTGGGGAACTACAAGGAAGCCTGGCTCCTCTGTGACACCACCACAGAAGCTCAGGGGAGCCCTGGAGACCGTGCTGATGCTATTGAACCTGATGCAACCCTGCCTCCTCTGTGACACCACAGAAGCTCTTGGAGCCCTGGAGACCGTGCTGATGCTATGGAACCTGATGCAACCCTGCCTCCTCTGTGACACCACAGAACCTCTGGGAGCCCTGGAGACCGTGCTGATGCTATGGAACCTGATGCAACCCTGCCTCCACTGTGACACCACAGAAGCTCAGGGAGCCCTGGAGACTGTGGTGATGCTATGGAACCTGATGCAACCCTGCCTCCACTGTGACACCACAGAACCTCTGGGAGCCCTGGAGACCGTGCTGATGCTATGGAACCTGATGCAACCCTGCCTCCACTGTGACACCACAGAAGCTCGGGGAGCTCTGCAGACCGTGGGGATGCTGGCGAAGCTGACGGAACCCTGGGCACCACAGTGACGCTATGGAACCTGGTGGAACCGAGGGGCCACAGTGACACTGTGGGGCCTTTTGGAAGCAACAGGACCCTGGTGGGAAGCCACGGGATGATTAATCCTGCACGAACCTGCTCCAGGTGGGCTCCTCTCTCCCGGCTTCCACAGGTGCTGCTAGGATCCCACTCCGGCACTGGCTTGGCACGGGCTCACGGCTTCCTTTGGCAATGGCTCTGCTCCAGGATGGCATGCTGCAGAGAATGCAGGTAGATTTTGTGCTCACTCCTGGCATGCAGCTGGACAATAAAGCCTGATCCAGCCCCCCCTCAGCATATGTCCGGCTCTGGCATTGGGGCGGGGCAACTTTGGGAGCAGCCCCAGCCCTGCTCCTGCTCCCGGCTGGGCACCCAGCTGCTGGGACACAGGTGTGTCCTGATGCCACCGTCTACTCCTTTGAGAAGGGGAGGACAGAGTGCATCAGGGAGTTTGGTGTGGCTTACATGCGGCAAGGAGAAGGTGCAGCCCCAAACTGGCTTTCACTTCTAGAACCTTTTGCTATTGCGGGAGCAGCTGCTGGAGCTTTTCAACCGAGCTGCAAGAGTGAAAAGTGTGATGGCATGTCTATCTGAGAAGGAAGGTTCGGTGCCGCAGCCTGTTGTGCACAATTTATATGCTGATAAGAGAAGGGGGTGCTTTTGGAACGTTTTCCTTCCTGACACTTCTGTCTCTGTGAGCTTTAGCTGCTTGGACTCAGGGATACCGAAGGTATGTGAAAGTGACTGGGATGCGAGAATCATGTTGCACAGGGAACAGGGAAGGTCAGCAAATGTTTCCTGTCCTGGCACATCTCTCAGTCTGAACTGCAGCTGCAGATGCTTCACTTCCGCCAAGGACTCTGCCACCTTGAGAGAAGGATGCGCTCTATGGAGTTGAGAAAGAAAGTGCGTCTCACTAGCTTCTTTCCTCTACTTCATAGACAGCAAAGGGGCTATGAAAGGCAGCACTGGCTTTTTGTTCTAGGACTTCTTCTTTACAAGCAGCTGCTGGATGTTTGGAAGGGGGTTTGGGATATGCAAAAATGAGAGGCTAAGATGGTAAGAGGGTAAGATGGAAGTCATCTGGCAAAAGCAGAGCTCACAAAAGGGCCAGCTGAGAAAGCTCTTGCTGCCTACAACTTCAACTGCACCCCTCAAAGCAGCAGCACACACGCTGCTCTCGGCACTTTCCTTCTCAGCTCTACGCACCATCCTAAGCCTTGCCTCTCCCACACTCAGGATCCAAAGACAACGGCACCAGGGACTGCTCACACACTAAAGGCACCAGGACAAAAGGCTCACCAGCTTGGCCTTTGCATTCCCGCTGACAGCTCCACAGCTTGAACCCAGAGAACTGCCTGCTGCCAACAGCCTTTCCAATCACTCTGAGCACCTCATGACAAGGAGTGTGGGGAATGAATCTCCAGCAGCCTCCTGCCCCAGGCTGTCCCCCGGGAGCAGCCCTGCTCCAGGCCGTGACTGCCACCTGCACAGCCAAAGGACCCAGAGCCGGTGTTACACACCACGGCTGTGCCTGGCACAGAGACACCAGTGGCCACACAAGTGGCCATGGCACTGTCCACACACAGTCCCTGCTGCTGCTCCCCCAGCCGCTGGCACCAACTCCCAGCCACCCACTCCTAAAGCCACGGGGCCCACTGGGACACTGCGGGGGCTCGTGGAAGCCAGCGGCCATTGTGACACAGCGGGGCTGCACAGAGCCCACGGTGCTTTGTGACCCGTGGCTCCCAGGAGAGCCTTTGTGATGCTGGGGAACTACAAGGAAGCCTGGCTCCTCTGTGACACCACCACAGAAGCTCAGGGGAGCCCTGGAGACTGTGCTGATGCTATTGAACCTGATGCAACCCTGCCTCCTCTGTGACACCACAGAAGCTCTTGGAGCCCTGGAGACCGTGCTGATGCTATGGAACCTGATGCAACCCTGCCTCCTCTGTGACACCACAGAACCTCTGGGAGCCCTGGAGACCGTGCTGATGCTATGGAACCTGATGCAACCCTGCCTCCACTGTGACACCACAGAAGCTCAGGGAGCCCTGGAGACTGTGGTGATGCTATGGAACCTGATGCAACCCTGCCTCCACTGTGACACCACAGAACCTCTGGGAGCCCTGGAGACCGTGCTGATGCTATGGAACCTGATGCAACCCTGCCTCCACTGTGACACCACAGAAGCTCGGGGAGCTCTGCAGACCGTGGGGATGCTGGCGAAGCTGACGGAACCCTGGGCACCACAGTGACGCTATGGAACCTGGTGGAACCGAGGGGCCACAGTGACACTGTGGGGCCTTTTGGAAGCAACAGGACCCTGGTGGGAAGCCACGGGATGATTAATCCTGCACGAACCTGCTCCAGGTGGGCTCCTCTCTCCCGGCTTCCACAGGTGCTGCTAGGATCCCACTCCGGCACTGGCTTGGCACAGGCTCACGGCTTCCTTTGGCAATGGCTCTGCTCCAGGATGGCATGCTGCAGAGAATGCAGGTAGATTTTGTGCTCACTCCTGGCATGCAGCTGGACAATAAAGCCTGATCCAGCCCCCCTCAGCATATGTCCGGCTCTGGCATTGGGGCGGGGCAACTTTGGGAGCAGCCCCAGCCCTGCTCCTGCTCCCGGCTGGGCACCCAGCTGCTGGGACACAGGTGTGTCCTGATGCCACCGTCTACTCCTTTGAGAAGGGGAGGACAGAGTGCATCAGGGAGTTTGGTGTGGCTTACATGCGGCAAGGAGAAGGTGCAGCCCCAAACTGGCTTTCACTTCTAGAACCTTTTGCTATTGCGGGAGCAGCTGCTGGAGCTTTTCAACCGAGCTGCAAGAGTGAAAAGTGTGATGGCATGTCTATCTGAGAAGGAAGGTTCGGTGCCGCAGCCTGTTGTGCACAATTTATATGCTGATAAGAGAAGGGGGTGCTTTTGGAACGTTTTCCTTCCTGACACTTCTGTCTCTGTGAGCTTTAGCTGCTTGGACTCAGGGATACCGAAGGTATGTGAAAGTGACTGGGATGCGAGAATCATGTTGCACAGGGAACAGGGAAGGTCAGCAAATGTTTCCTGTCCTGGCACATCTCTCAGTCTGAACTGCAGCTGCAGATGCTTCACTTCCGCCAAGGACTCTGCCACCTTGAGAGAAGGATGCGCTCTATGGAGTTGAGAAAGAAAGTGCGTCTCACTAGCTTCTTTCCTCTACTTCATAGACAGCAAAGGGGCTATGAAAGGCAGCACTGGCTTTTTGTTCTAGGACTTCTTCTTTACAAGCAGCTGCTGGATGTTTGGAAGGGGGTTTGGGATATGCAAAAATGAGAGGCTAAGATGGTAAGAGGGTAAGATGGAAGTCATCTGGCAAAAGCAGAGCTCACAAAAGGGCCAGCTGAGAAAGCTCTTGCTGCCTACAACTTCAACTGCACCCCTCAAAGCAGCAGCACACACGCTGCTCTCGGCACTTTCCTTCTCAGCTCTACGCACCATCCTAAGCCTTGCCTCTCCCACACTCAGGATCCAAAGACAACGGCACCAGGGACTGCTCACACACTAAAGGCACCAGGACAAAAGGCTCACCAGCTTGGCCTTTGCATTCCCGCTGACAGCTCCACAGCTTGAACCCAGAGAACTGCCTGCTGCCAACAGCCTTTCCAATCACTCTGAGCACCTCATGACAAGGAGTGTGGGGAATGAATCTCCAGCAGCCTCCTGCCCCAGGCTGTCCCCCGGGAGCAGCCCTGCTCCAGGCCGTGACTGCCACCTGCACAGCCAAAGGACCCAGAGCCGGTGTTACACACCACGGCTGTGCCTGGCACAGAGACACCAGTGGCCACACAAGTGGCCATGGCACTGTCCACACACAGTCCCTGCTGCTGCTCCCCCAGCCGCTGGCACCAACTCCCAGCCACCCACTCCTAAAGCCACGGGGCCCACTGGGACACTGCGGGGGCTCGTGGAAGCCAGCGGCCATTGTGACACAGCGGGGCTGCACAGAGCCCACGGTGCTTTGTGACCCGTGGCTCCCAGGAGAGCCTTTGTGATGCTGGGGAACTACAAGGAAGCCTGGCTCCTCTGTGACACCACCACAGAAGCTCAGGGGAGCCCTGGAGACCGTGCTGATGCTATGGAACCTGATGCAACCCTGCCTCCTCTGTGACACCACAGAAGCTCTTGGAGCCCTGGAGACCGTGCTGATGCTATGGAACCTGATGCAACCCTGCCTCCTCTGTGACACCACAGAACCTCTGGGAGCCCTGGAGACCGTGCTGATGCTATGGAACCTGATGCAACCCTGCCTCCACTGTGACACCACAGAAGCTCAGGGAGCCCTGGAGACTGTGGTGATGCTATGGAACCTGATGCAACCCTGCCTCCACTGTGACACCACAGAACCTCTGGGAGCCCTGGAGACCGTGCTGATGCTATGGAACCTGATGCAACCCTGCCTCCACTGTGACACCACAGAAGCTCGGGGAGCTCTGCAGACCGTGGGGATGCTGGCGAAGCTGACGGAACCCTGGGCACCACAGTGACGCTATGGAACCTGGTGGAACCGAGGGGCCACAGTGACACTGTGGGGCCTTTTGGAAGCAACAGGACCCTGGTGGGAAGCCACGGGATGATTAATCCTGCACGAACCTGCTCCAGGTGGGCTCCTCTCTCCCGGCTTCCACAGGTGCTGCTAGGATCCCACTCCGGCACTGGCTTGGCACGGGCTCACGGCTTCCTTTGGCAATGGCTCTGCTCCAGGATGGCATGCTGCAGAGAATGCAGGTAGATTTTGTGCTCACTCCTGGCATGCAGCTGGACAATAAAGCCTGATCCAGCCCCCCCTCAGCATATGTCCGGCTCTGGCATTGGGGCGGGGCAACTTTGGGAGCAGCCCCAGCCCTGCTCCTGCTCCCGGCTGGGCACCCAGCTGCTGGGACACAGGTGTGTCCTGATGCCACCGTCTACTCCTTTGAGAAGGGGAGGACAGAGTGCATCAGGGAGTTTGGTGTGGCTTACATGCGGCAAGGAGAAGGTGCAGCCCCAAACTGGCTTTCACTTCTAGAACCTTTTGCTATTGCGGGAGCAGCTGCTGGAGCTTTTCAACCGAGCTGCAAGAGTGAAAAGTGTGATGGCATGTCTATCTGAGAAGGAAGGTTCGGTGCCGCAGCCTGTTGTGCACAATTTATATGCTGATAAGAGAAGGGGGTGCTTTTGGAACGTTTTCCTTCCTGACACTTCTGTCTCTGTGAGCTTTAGCTGCTTGGACTCAGGGATACCGAAGGTATGTGAAAGTGACTGGGATGCGAGAATCATGTTGCACAGGGAACAGGGAAGGTCAGCAAATGTTTCCTGTCCTGGCACATCTCTCAGTCTGAACTGCAGCTGCAGATGCTTCACTTCCGCCAAGGACTCTGCCACCTTGAGAGAAGGATGCGCTCTATGGAGTTGAGAAAGAAAGTGCGTCTCACTAGCTTCTTTCCTCTACTTCATAGACAGCAAAGGGGCTATGAAAGGCAGCACTGGCTTTTTGTTCTAGGACTTCTTCTTTACAAGCAGCTGCTGGATGTTTGGAAGGGGGTTTGGGATATGCAAAAATGAGAGGCTAAGATGGTAAGAGGGTAAGATGGAAGTCATCTGGCAAAAGCAGAGCTCACAAAAGGGCCAGCTGAGAAAGCTCTTGCTGCCTACAACTTCAACTGCACCCCTCAAAGCAGCAGCACACACGCTGCTCTCGGCACTTTCCTTCTCAGCTCTACGCACCATCCTAAGCCTTGCCTCTCCCACACTCAGGATCCAAAGACAACGGCACCAGGGACTGCTCACACACTAAAGGCACCAGGACAAAAGGCTCACCAGCTTGGCCTTTGCATTCCCGCTGACAGCTCCACAGCTTGAACCCAGAGAACTGCCTGCTGCCAACAGCCTTTCCAATCACTCTGAGCACCTCATGACAAGGAGTGTGGGGAATGAATCTCCAGCAGCCTCCTGCCCCAGGCTGTCCCCCGGGAGCAGCCCTGCTCCAGGCCGTGACTGCCACCTGCACAGCCAAAGGACCCAGAGCCGGTGTTACACACCACGGCTGTGCCTGGCACAGAGACACCAGTGGCCACACAAGTGGCCATGGCACTGTCCACACACAGTCCCTGCTGCTGCTCCCCCAGCCGCTGGCACCAACTCCCAGCCACCCACTCCTAAAGCCACGGGGCCCACTGGGACACTGCGGGGGCTCGTGGAAGCCAGCGGCCATTGTGACACAGCGGGGCTGCACAGAGCCCACGGTGCTTTGTGACCCGTGGCTCCCAGGAGAGCCTTTGTGATGCTGGGGAACTACAAGGAAGCCTGGCTCCTCTGTGACACCACCACAGAAGCTCAGGGGAGCCCTGGAGACCGTGCTGATGCTATTGAACCTGATGCAACCCTGCCTCCTCTGTGACACCACAGAAGCTCTTGGAGCCCTGGAGACCGTGGTGATGCTATGGAACCTGATGCAACCCTGCCTCCTCTGTGACACCACAGAACCTCTGGGAGCCCTGGAGACCGTGCTGATGCTATGGAACCTGATGCAACCCTGCCTCCACTGTGACACCACAGAAGCTCAGGGAGCCCTGGAGACTGTGGTGATGCTATGGAACCTGATGCAACCCTGCCTCCACTGTGACACCACAGAACCTCTGGGAGCCCTGGAGACCGTGCTGATGCTATGGAACCTGATGCAACCCTGCCTCCACTGTGACACCACAGAAGCTCGGGGAGCTCTGCAGACCGTGGGGATGCTGGCGAAGCTGACGGAACCCTGGGCACCACAGTGACGCTATGGAACCTGGTGGAACCGAGGGGCCACAGTGACACTGTGGGGCCTTTTGGAAGCAACAGGACCCTGGTGGGAAGCCACGGGATGATTAATCCTGCACGAACCTGCTCCAGGTGGGCTCCTCTCTCCCGGCTTCCACAGGTGCTGCTAGGATCCCACTCCGGCACTGGCTTGGCACGGGCTCACGGCTTCCTTTGGCAATGGCTCTGCTCCAGGATGGCATGCTGCAGAGAATGCAGGTAGATTTTGTGCTCACTCCTGGCATGCAGCTGGACAATAAAGCCTGATCCAGCCCCCCCTCAGCATATGTCCGGCTCTGGCATTGGGGCGGGGCAACTTTGGGAGCAGCCCCAGCCCTGCTCCTGCTCCCGGCTGGGCACCCAGCTGCTGGGACACAGGTGTGTCCTGATGCCACCGTCTACTCCTTTGAGAAGGGGAGGACAGAGTGCATCAGGGAGTTTGGTGTGGCTTACATGCGGCAAGGAGAAGGTGCAGCCCCAAACTGGCTTTCACTTCTAGAACCTTTTGCTATTGCGGGAGCAGCTGCTGGAGCTTTTCAACCGAGCTGCAAGAGTGAAAAGTGTGATGGCATGTCTATCTGAGAAGGAAGGTTCGGTGCCGCAGCCTGTTGTGCACAATTTATATGCTGATAAGAGAAGGGGGTGCTTTTGGAACGTTTTCCTTCCTGACACTTCTGTCTCTGTGAGCTTTAGCTGCTTGGACTCAGGGATACCGAAGGTATGTGAAAGTGACTGGGATGCGAGAATCATGTTGCACAGGGAACAGGGAAGGTCAGCAAATGTTTCCTGTCCTGGCACATCTCTCAGTCTGAACTGCAGCTGCAGATGCTTCACTTCCGCCAAGGACTCTGCCACCTTGAGAGAAGGATGCGCTCTATGGAGTTGAGAAAGAAAGTGCGTCTCACTAGCTTCTTTCCTCTACTTCATAGACAGCAAAGGGGCTATGAAAGGCAGCACTGGCTTTTTGTTCTAGGACTTCTTCTTCACAAGCAGCTGCTGGATGTTTGGAAGGGGGTTTGGGATATGCAAAAATGAGAGGCTAAGATGGTAAGAGGGTAAGATGGAAGTCATCTGGCAAAAGCAGAGCTCACAAAAGGGCCAGCTGAGAAAGCTCTTGCTGCCTACAACTTCAACTGCACCCCTCAAAGCAGCAGCACACACGCTGCTCTCGGCACTTTCCTTCTCAGCTCTACGCACCATCCTAAGCCTTGCCTCTCCCACACTCAGGATCCAAAGACAACGGCACCAGGGACTGCTCACACACTAAAGGCACCAGGACAAAAGGCTCACCAGCTTGGCCTTTGCATTCCCGCTGACAGCTCCACAGCTTGAACCCAGAGAACTGCCTGCTGCCAACAGCCTTTCCAATCACTCTGAGCACCTCATGACAAGGAGTGTGGGGAATGAATCTCCAGCAGCCTCCTGCCCCAGGCTGTCCCCCGGGAGCAGCCCTGCTCCAGGCCGTGACTGCCACCTGCACAGCCAAAGGACCCGGAGCCGGTGTTACACACCACGGCTGTGCCTGGCACAGAGACACCAGTGGCCACACAAGTGGCCATGGCACTGTCCACACACAGTCCCTGCTGCTGCTCCCCCAGCCGCTGGCACCAACTCCCAGCCACCCACTCCTAAAGCCACGGGGCCCACTGGGACACTGCGGGGGCTCGTGGAAGCCAGCGGCCATTGTGACACAGCGGGGCTGCACAGAGCCCACGGTGCTTTGTGACCCGTGGCTCCCAGGAGAGCCTTTGTGATGCTGGGGAACTACAAGGAAGCCTGGCTCCTCTGTGACACCACCACAGAAGCTCAGGGGAGCCCTGGAGACCGTGCTGATGCTATTGAACCTGATGCAACCCTGCCTCCTCTGTGACACCACAGAAGCTCTTGGAGCCCTGGAGACCGTGGTGATGCTATGGAACCTGATGCAACCCTGCCTCCTCTGTGACACCACAGAACCTCTGGGAGCCCTGGAGACCGTGCTGATGCTATGGAACCTGATGCAACCCTGCCTCCACTGTGACACCACAGAACCTCTGGGAGCCCTGGAGACTGTGGTGATGCTATGGAACCTGATGCAACCCTGCCTCCTCTGTGACACCACAGAACCTCTGGGAGCCCTGGAGACCGTGCTGATGCTATGGAACCTGATGCAACCCTGCCTCCACTGTGACACCACAGAAGCTCGGGGAGCTCTGCAGACCGTGGGGATGCTGGCGAAGCTGACGGAACCCTGGGCACCACAGTGACGCTATGGAACCTGGTGGAACCGAGGGGCCACAGTGACACTGTGGGGCCTTTTGGAAGCAACAGGACCCTGGTGGGAAGCCACGGGATGATTAATCCTGCACGAACCTGCTCCAGGTGGGCTCCTCTCTCCCGGCTTCCACAGGTGCTGCTAGGATCCCACTCCGGCACTGGCTTGGCACGGGCTCACGGCTTCCTTTGGCAATGGCTCTGCTCCAGGATGGCATGCTGCAGAGAATGCAGGTAGATTTTGTGCTCACTCCTGGCATGCAGCTGGACAATAAAGCCTGATCCAGCCCCCCCTCAGCATATGTCCGGCTCTGGCATTGGGGCGGGGCAACTTTGGGAGCAGCCCCAGCCCTGCTCCTGCTCCCGGCTGGGCACCCAGCTGCTGGGACACAGGTGTGTCCTGATGCCACCGTCTACTCCTTTGAGAAGGGGAGGACAGAGTGCATCAGGGAGTTTGGTGTGGCTTACACGCGGCAAGGAGAAGGTGCAGCCCCAAACTGGCTTTCACTTCTAGAACCTTTTGCTATTGCGGGAGCAG
Source organism: Aphelocoma coerulescens (assembly GCF_041296385.1). Lineage (NCBI taxonomy): Eukaryota > Metazoa > Chordata > Aves > Passeriformes > Corvidae > Aphelocoma > Aphelocoma coerulescens. The sequence goes on from NW_027183906.1 coordinate 15,726, forward strand.
CTGCTGGAGCTTTTCAACCGAGCTGCAAGAGTGAAAAGTGTGATGGCATGTCTATCTGAGAAGGAAGGTTCGGTGCCGCAGCCTGTTGTGCACAATTTATATGCTGATAAGAGAAGGGGGTGCTTTTGGAACGTTTTCCTTCCTGACACTTCTGTCTCTGTGAGCTTTAGCTGCTTGGACTCAGGGATACCGAAGGTATGTGAAAGTGACTGGGATGCGAGAATCATGTTGCACAGGGAACAGGGAAGGTCAGCAAATGTTTCCTGTCCTGGCACATCTCTCAGTCTGAACTGCAGCTGCAGATGCTTCACTTCCGCCAAGGACTCTGCCACCTTGAGAGAAGGATGCGCTCTATGGAGTTGAGAAAGAAAGTGCGTCTCACTAGCTTCTTTCCTCTACTTCATAGACAGCAAAGGGGCTATGAAAGGCAGCACTGGCTTTTTGTTCTAGGACTTCTTCTTTACAAGCAGCTGCTGGATGTTTGGAAGGGGGTTTGGGATATGCAAAAATGAGAGGCTAAGATGGTAAGAGGGTAAGATGGAAGTCATCTGGCAAAAGCAGAGCTCACAAAAGGGCCAGCTGAGAAAGCTCTTGCTGCCTACAACTTCAACTGCACCCCTCAAAGCAGCAGCACACATGCTGCTCTCGGCACTTTCCTTCTCAGCTCTACGCACCATCCTAAGCCTTGCCTCTCCCACACTCAGGATCCAAAGACAACGGCACCAGGGACTGCTCACACACTAAAGGCACCAGGACAAAAGGCTCACCAGCTTGGCCTTTGCATTCCCGCTGACAGCTCCACAGCTTGAACCCAGAGAACTGCCTGCTGCCAACAGCCTTTCCAATCACTCTGAGCACCTCATGACAAGGAGTGTGGGGAATGAATCTCCAGCAGCCTCCTGCCCCAGGCTGTCCCCCGGGAGCAGCCCTGCTCCAGGCCGTGACTGCCACCTGCACAGCCAAAGGACCCAGAGCCGGTGTTACACACCACGGCTGTGCCTGGCACAGAGACACCAGTGGCCACACAAGTGGCCATGGCACTGTCCACACACAGTCCCTGCTGCTGCTCCCCCAGCCGCTGGCACCAACTCCCAGCCACCCACTCCTAAAGCCACGGGGCCCACTGGGACACTGCGGGGGCTCGTGGAAGCCAGCGGCCATTGTGACACAGCGGGGCTGCACAGAGCCCACGGTGCTTTGTGACCCGTGGCTCCCAGGAGAGCCTTTGTGATGCTGGGGAACTACAAGGAAGCCTGGCTCCTCTGTGACACCACCACAGAAGCTCAGGGGAGCCCTGGAGACCGTGCTGATGCTATTGAACCTGATGCAACCCTGCCTCCTCTGTGACACCACAGAAGCTCTTGGAGCCCTGGAGACCGTGGTGATGCTATGGAACCTGATGCAACCCTGCCTCCTCTGTGACACCACAGAACCTCTGGGAGCCCTGGAGACCGTGCTGATGCTATGGAACCTGATGCAACCCTGCCTCCACTGTGACACCACAGAAGCTCGGGGAGCTCTGCAGACCGTGGGGATGCTGGCGAAGCTGACGGAACCCTGGGCACCACAGTGACGCTATGGAACCTGGTGGAACCGAGGGGCCACAGTGACACTGTGGGGCCTTTTGGAAGCAACAGGACCCTGGTGGGAAGCCACGGGATGATTAATCCTGCACGAACCTGCTCCAGGTGGGCTCCTCTCTCCCGGCTTCCACAGGTGCTGCTAGGATCCCACTCCGGCACTGGCTTGGCACGGGCTCACGGCTTCCTTTGGCAATGGCTCTGCTCCAGGATGGCATGCTGCAGAGAATGCAGGTAGATTTTGTGCTCACTCCTGGCATGCAGCTGGACAATAAAGCCTGATCCAGCCCCCCCTCAGCATATGTCCGGCTCTGGCATTGGGGCGGGGCAACTTTGGGAGCAGCTCCAGCCCTGCTCCTGCTCCCGGCTGGGCACCCAGCTGCTGGGACACAGGTGTGTCCTGATGCCACCGTCTACTCCTTTGAGAAGGGGAGGACAGAGTGCATCAGGGAGTTTGGTGTGGCTTACATGCGGCAAGGAGAAGGTGCAGCCCCAAACTGGCTTTCACTTCTAGAACCTTTTGCTATTGCGGGAGCAGCTGCTGGAGCTTTTCAACCGAGCTGCAAGAGTGAAAAGTGTGATGGCATGTCTATCTGAGAAGGAAGGTTCGGTGCCGCAGCCTGTTGTGCACAATTTATATGCTGATAAGAGAAGGGGGTGCTTTTGGAACGTTTTCCTTCCTGACACTTCTGTCTCTGTGAGCTTTAGCTGCTTGGACTCAGGGATACCGAAGGTATGTGAAAGTGACTGGGATGCGAGAATCATGTTGCACAGGGAACAGGGAAGGTCAGCAAATGTTTCCTGTCCTGGCACATCTCTCAGTCTGAACTGCAGCTGCAGATGCTTCACTTCCGCCAAGGACTCTGCCACCTTGAGAGAAGGATGCGCTCTATGGAGTTGAGAAAGAAAGTGCGTCTCACTAGCTTCTTTCCTCTACTTCATAGACAGCAAAGGGGCTATGAAAGGCAGCACTGGCTTTTTGTTCTAGGACTTCTTCTTTACAAGCAGCTGCTGGATGTTTGGAAGGGGGTTTGGGATATGCAAAAATGAGAGGCTAAGATGGTAAGAGGGTAAGATGGAAGTCATCTGGCAAAAGCAGAGCTCACAAAAGGGCCAGCTGAGAAAGCTCTTGCTGCCTACAACTTCAACTGCACCCCTCAAAGCAGCAGCACACACGCTGCTCTCGGCACTTTCCTTCTCAGCTCTACGCACCATCCTAAGCCTTGCCTCTCCCACACTCAGGATCCAAAGACAACGGCACCAGGGACTGCTCACACACTAAAGGCACCAGGACAAAAGGCTCACCAGCTTGGCCTTTGCATTCCCGCTGACAGCTCCACAGCTTGAACCCAGAGAACTGCCTGCTGCCAACAGCCTTTCCAATCACTCTGAGCACCTCATGACAAGGAGTGTGGGGAATGAATCTCCAGCAGCCTCCTGCCCCAGGCTGTCCCCCGGGAGCAGCCCTGCTCCAGGCCGTGACTGCCACCTGCACAGCCAAAGGACCCAGAGCCGGTGTTACACACCACGGCTGTGCCTGGCACAGAGACACCAGTGGCCACGCAAGTGGCCATGGCACTGTCCACACACAGTCCCTGCTGCTGCTCCCCCAGCCGCTGGCACCAACTCCCAGCCACCCACTCCTAAAGCCACGGGGCCCACTGGGACACTGCGGGGGCTCGTGGAAGCCAGCGGCCATTGTGACACAGCGGGGCTGCACAGAGCCCACGGTGCTTTGTGACCCGTGGCTCCCAGGAGAGCCTTTGTGATGCTGGGGAACTACAAGGAAGCCTGGCTCCTCTGTGACACCACCACAGAAGCTCAGGGGAGCCCTGGAGACCGTGCTGATGCTATTGAACCTGATGCAACCCTGCCTCCTCTGTGACACCACAGAAGCTCTTGGAGCCCTGGAGACCGTGGTGATGCTATGGAACCTGATGCAACCCTGCCTCCTCTGTGACACCACAGAACCTCTGGGAGCCCTGGAGACCGTGCTGATGCTATGGAACCTGATGCAACCCTGCCTCCACTGTGACACCACAGAACCTCTGGGAGCCCTGGAGACCGTGGTGATGCTATGGAACCTGATGCAACCCTGCCTCCACTGTGACACCACAGAACCTCTGGGAGCCCTGGAGACCGTGCTGATGCTATGGAACCTGATGCAACCCTGCCTCCACTGTGACACCACAGAAGCTCGGGGAGCTCTGCAGACCGTGGGGATGCTGGCGAAGCTGACGGAACCCTGGGCACCACAGTGACGCTATGGAACCTGGTGGAACCGAGGGGCCACAGTGACACTGTGGGGCCTTTTGGAAGCAACAGGACCCTGGTGGGAAGCCACGGGATGATTAATCCTGCACGAACCTGCTCCAGGTGGGCTCCTCTCTCCCGGCTTCCACAGGTGCTGCTAGGATCCCACTCCGGCACTGGCTTGGCACGGGCTCACGGCTTCCTTTGGCAATGGCTCTGCTCCAGGATGGCATGCTGCAGAGAATGCAGGTAGATTTTGTGCTCACTCCTGGCATGCAGCTGGACAATAAAGCCTGATCCAGCCCCCCCTCAGCATATGTCCGGCTCTGGCATTGGGGCGGGGCAACTTTGGGAGCAGCCCCAGCCCTGCTCCTGCTCCCGGCTGGGCACCCAGCTGCTGGGACACAGGTGTGTCCTGATGCCACCGTCTACTCCTTTGAGAAGGGGAGGACAGAGTGCATCAGGGAGTTTGGTGTGGCTTACATGCGGCAAGGAGAAGGTGCAGCCCCAAACTGGCTTTCACTTCTAGAACCTTTTGCTATTGCGGGAGCAGCTGCTGGAGCTTTTCAACCGAGCTGCAAGAGTGAAAAGTGTGATGGCATGTCTATCTGAGAAGGAAGGTTCGGTGCCGCAGCCTGTTGTGCACAATTTATATGCTGATAAGAGAAGGGGGTGCTTTTGGAACGTTTTCCTTCCTGACACTTCTGTCTCTGTGAGCTTTAGCTGCTTGGACTCAGGGATACCGAAGGTATGTGAAAGTGACTGGGATGCGAGAATCATGTTGCACAGGGAACAGGGAAGGTCAGCAAATGTTTCCTGTCCTGGCACATCTCTCAGTCTGAACTGCAGCTGCAGATGCTTCACTTCCGCCAAGGACTCTGCCACCTTGAGAGAAGGATGCGCTCTATGGAGTTGAGAAAGAAAGTGCGTCTCACTAGCTTCTTTCCTCTACTTCATAGACAGCAAAGGGGCTATGAAAGGCAGCACTGGCTTTTTGTTCTAGGACTTCTTCTTTACAAGCAGCTGCTGGATGTTTGGAAGGGGGTTTGGGATATGCAAAAATGAGAGGCTAAGATGGTAAGAGGGTAAGATGGAAGTCATCTGGCAAAAGCAGAGCTCACAAAAGGGCCAGCTGAGAAAGCTCTTGCTGCCTACAACTTCAACTGCACCCCTCAAAGCAGCAGCACACACGCTGCTCTCGGCACTTTCCTTCTCAGCTCTACGCACCATCCTAAGCCTTGCCTCTCCCACACTCAGGATCCAAAGACAACGGCACCAGGGACTGCTCACACACTAAAGGCACCAGGACAAAAGGCTCACCAGCTTGGCCTTTGCATTCCCGCTGACAGCTCCACAGCTTGAACCCAGAGAACTGCCTGCTGCCAACAGCCTTTCCAATCACTCTGAGCACCTCATGACAAGGAGTGTGGGGAATGAATCTCCAGCAGCCTCCTGCCCCAGGCTGTCCCCCGGGAGCAGCCCTGCTCCAGGCCGTGACTGCCACCTGCACAGCCAAAGGACCCAGAGCCGGTGTTACACACCACGGCTGTGCCTGGCACAGAGACACCAGTGGCCACACAAGTGGCCATGGCACTGTCCACACACAGTCCCTGCTGCTGCTCCCCCAGCCGCTGGCACCAACTCCCAGCCACCCACTCCTAAAGCCACGGGGCCCACTGGGACACTGCGGGGGCTCGTGGAAGCCAGCGGCCATTGTGACACAGCGGGGCTGCACAGAGCCCACGGTGCTTTGTGACCCGTGGCTCCCAGGAGAGCCTTTGTGATGCTGGGGAACTACAAGGAAGCCTGGCTCCTCTGTGACACCACCACAGAAGCTCAGGGGAGCCCTGGAGACCGTGCTGATGCTATTGAACCTGATGCAACCCTGCCTCCTCTGTGACACCACAGAAGCTCTTGGAGCCCTGGAGACCGTGGTGATGCTATGGAACCTGAGGCAACCCTGCCTCCTCTGTGACACCACAGAACCTCTGGGAGCCCTGGAGACCGTGCTGATGCTATGGAACCTGATGCAACCCTGCCTCCACTGTGACACCACAGAAGCTCAGGGAGCCCTGGAGACTGTGGTGATGCTATGGAACCTGATGCAACCCTGCCTCCACTGTGACACCACAGAACCTCTGGGAGCCCTGGAGACCGTGCTGATGCTATGGAACCTGATGCAACCCTGCCTCCACTGTGACACCACAGAAGCTCGGGGAGCTCTGCAGACCGTGGGGATGCTGGCGAAGCTGACGGAACCCTGGGCACCACAGTGACGCTATGGAACCTGGTGGAACCGAGGGGCCACAGTGACACTGTGGGGCCTTTTGGAAGCAACAGGACCCTGGTGGGAAGCCACGGGATGATTAATCCTGCACGAACCTGCTCCAGGTGGGCTCCTCTCTCCCGGCTTCCACAGGTGCTGCTAGGATCCCACTCCGGCACTGGCTTGGCACGGGCTCACGGCTTCCTTTGGCAATGGCTCTGCTCCAGGATGGCATGCTGCAGAGAATGCAGGTAGATTTTGTGCTCACTCCTGGCATGCAGCTGGACAATAAAGCCTGATCCAGCCCCCCCTCAGCATATGTCCGGCTCTGGCATTGGGGCGGGGCAACTTTGGGAGCAGCTCCAGCCCTGCTCCTGCTCCCGGCTGGGCACCCAGCTGCTGGGACACAGGTGTGTCCTGATGCCACCGTCTACTCCTTTGAGAAGGGGAGGACAGAGTGCATCAGGGAGTTTGGTGTGGCTTACATGCGGCAAGGAGAAGGTGCAGCCCCAAACTGGCTTTCACTTCTAGAACCTTTTGCTATTGCGGGAGCAGCTGCTGGAGCTTTTCAACCGAGCTGCAAGAGTGAAAAGTGTGATGGCATGTCTATCTGAGAAGGAAGGTTCGGTGCCGCAGCCTGTTGTGCACAATTTATATGCTGATAAGAGAAGGGGGTGCTTTTGGAACGTTTTCCTTCCTGACACTTCTGTCTCTGTGAGCTTTAGCTGCTTGGACTCAGGGATACCGAAGGTATGTGAAAGTGACTGGGATGCGAGAATCATGTTGCACAGGGAACAGGGAAGGTCAGCAAATGTTTCCTGTCCTGGCACATCTCTCAGTCTGAACTGCAGCTGCAGATGCTTCACTTCCGCCAAGGACTCTGCCACCTTGAGAGAAGGATGCGCTCTATGGAGTTGAGAAAGAAAGTGCGTCTCACTAGCTTCTTTCCTCTACTTCATAGACAGCAAAGGGGCTATGAAAGGCAGCACTGGCTTTTTGTTCTAGGACTTCTTCTTTACAAGCAGCTGCTGGATGTTTGGAAGGGGGTTTGGGATATGCAAAAATGAGAGGCTAAGATGGTAAGAGGGTAAGATGGAAGTCATCTGGCAAAAGCAGAGCTCACAAAAGGGCCAGCTGAGAAAGCTCTTGCTGCCTACAACTTCAACTGCACCCCTCAAAGCAGCAGCACACACGCTGCTCTCGGCACTTTCCTTCTCAGCTCTACGCACCATCCTAAGCCTTGCCTCTCCCACACTCAGGATCCAAAGACAACGGCACCAGGGACTGCTCACACACTAAAGGCACCAGGACAAAAGGCTCACCAGCTTGGCCTTTGCATTCCCGCTGACAGCTCCACAGCTTGAACCCAGAGAACTGCCTGCTGCCAACAGCCTTTCCAATCACTCTGAGCACCTCATGACAAGGAGTGTGGGGAATGAATCTCCAGCAGCCTCCTGCCCCAGGCTGTCCCCCGGGAGCAGCCCTGCTCCAGGCCGTGACTGCCACCTGCACAGCCAAAGGACCCAGAGCCGGTGTTACACACCACGGCTGTGCCTGGCACAGAGACACCAGTGGCCACGCAAGTGGCCATGGCACTGTCCACACACAGTCCCTGCTGCTGCTCCCCCAGCCGCTGGCACCAACTCCCAGCCACCCACTCCTAAAGCCACGGGGCCCACTGGGACACTGCGGGGGCTCGTGGAAGCCAGCGGCCATTGTGACACAGCGGGGCTGCACAGAGCCCACGGTGCTTTGTGACCCGTGGCTCCCAGGAGAGCCTTTGTGATGCTGGGGAACTACAAGGAAGCCTGGCTCCTCTGTGACACCACCACAGAAGCTCAGGGGAGCCCTGGAGACCGTGCTGATGCTATTGAACCTGATGCAACCCTGCCTCCTCTGTGACACCACAGAAGCTCTTGGAGCCCTGGAGACCGTGGTGATGCTATGGAACCTGATGCAACCCTGCCTCCTCTGTGACACCACAGAACCTCTGGGAGCCCTGGAGACCGTGCTGATGCTATGGAACCTGATGCAACCCTGCCTCCACTGTGACACCACAGAACCTCTGGGAGCCCTGGAGACCGTGGTGATGCTATGGAACCTGATGCAACCCTGCCTCCACTGTGACACCACAGAACCTCTGGGAGCCCTGGAGACCGTGCTGATGCTATGGAACCTGATGCAACCCTGCCTCCACTGTGACACCACAGAAGCTCGGGGAGCTCTGCAGACCGTGGGGATGCTGGCGAAGCTGACGGAACCCTGGGCACCACAGTGACGCTATGGAACCTGGTGGAACCGAGGGGCCACAGTGACACTGTGGGGCCTTTTGGAAGCAACAGGACCCTGGTGGGAAGCCACGGGATGATTAATCCTGCACGAACCTGCTCCAGGTGGGCTCCTCTCTCCCGGCTTCCACAGGTGCTGCTAGGATCCCACTCCGGCACTGGCTTGGCACGGGCTCACGGCTTCCTTTGGCAATGGCTCTGCTCCAGGATGGCATGCTGCAGAGAATGCAGGTAGATTTTGTGCTCACTCCTGGCATGCAGCTGGACAATAAAGCCTGATCCAGCCCCCCCTCAGCATATGTCCGGCTCTGGCATTGGGGCGGGGCAACTTTGGGAGCAGCCCCAGCCCTGCTCCTGCTCCCGGCTGGGCACCCAGCTGCTGGGACACAGGTGTGTCCTGATGCCACCGTCTACTCCTTTGAGAAGGGGAGGACAGAGTGCATCAGGGAGTTTGGTGTGGCTTACATGCGGCAAGGAGAAGGTGCAGCCCCAAACTGGCTTTCACTTCTAGAACCTTTTGCTATTGCGGGAGCAGCTGCTGGAGCTTTTCAACCGAGCTGCAAGAGTGAAAAGTGTGATGGCATGTCTATCTGAGAAGGAAGGTTCGGTGCCGCAGCCTGTTGTGCACAATTTATATGCTGATAAGAGAAGGGGGTGCTTTTGGAACGTTTTCCTTCCTGACACTTCTGTCTCTGTGAGCTTTAGCTGCTTGGACTCAGGGATACCGAAGGTATGTGAAAGTGACTGGGATGCGAGAATCATGTTGCACAGGGAACAGGGAAGGTCAGCAAATGTTTCCTGTCCTGGCACATCTCTCAGTCTGAACTGCAGCTGCAGATGCTTCACTTCCGCCAAGGACTCTGCCACCTTGAGAGAAGGATGCGCTCTATGGAGTTGAGAAAGAAAGTGCGTCTCACTAGCTTCTTTCCTCTACTTCATAGACAGCAAAGGGGCTATGAAAGGCAGCACTGGCTTTTTGTTCTAGGACTTCTTCTTTACAAGCAGCTGCTGGATGTTTGGAAGGGGGTTTGGGATATGCAAAAATGAGAGGCTAAGATGGTAAGAGGGTAAGATGGAAGTCATCTGGCAAAAGCAGAGCTCACAAAAGGGCCAGCTGAGAAAGCTCTTGCTGCCTACAACTTCAACTGCACCCCTCAAAGCAGCAGCACACACGCTGCTCTCGGCACTTTCCTTCTCAGCTCTACGCACCATCCTAAGCCTTGCCTCTCCCACACTCAGGATCCAAAGACAACGGCACCAGGGACTGCTCACACACTAAAGGCACCAGGACAAAAGGCTCACCAGCTTGGCCTTTGCATTCCCGCTGACAGCTCCACAGCTTGAACCCAGAGAACTGCCTGCTGCCAACAGCCTTTCCAATCACTCTGAGCACCTCATGACAAGGAGTGTGGGGAATGAATCTCCAGCAGCCTCCTGCCCCAGGCTGTCCCCCGGGAGCAGCCCTGCTCCAGGCCGTGACTGCCACCTGCACAGCCAAAGGACCCAGAGCCGGTGTTACACACCACGGCTGTGCCTGGCACAGAGACACCAGTGGCCACACAAGTGGCCATGGCACTGTCCACACACAGTCCCTGCTGCTGCTCCCCCAGCCGCTGGCACCAACTCCCAGCCACCCACTCCTAAAGCCACGGGGCCCACTGGGACACTGCGGGGGCTCGTGGAAGCCAGCGGCCATTGTGACACAGCGGGGCTGCACAGAGCCCACGGTGCTTTGTGACCCGTGGCTCCCAGGAGAGCCTTTGTGATGCTGGGGAACTACAAGGAAGCCTGGCTCCTCTGTGACACCACCACAGAAGCTCAGGGGAGCCCTGGAGACCGTGCTGATGCTATTGAACCTGATGCAACCCTGCCTCCTCTGTGACACCACAGAAGCTCTTGGAGCCCTGGAGACCGTGGTGATGCTATGGAACCTGAGGCAACCCTGCCTCCTCTGTGACACCACAGAACCTCTGGGAGCCCTGGAGACCGTGCTGATGCTATGGAACCTGATGCAACCCTGCCTCCACTGTGACACCACAGAAGCTCAGGGAGCCCTGGAGACTGTGGTGATGCTATGGAACCTGATGCAACCCTGCCTCCACTGTGACACCACAGAACCTCTGGGAGCCCTGGAGACCGTGCTGATGCTATGGAACCTGATGCAACCCTGCCTCCACTGTGACACCACAGAAGCTCGGGGAGCTCTGCAGACCGTGGGGATGCTGGCGAAGCTGACGGAACCCTGGGCACCACAGTGACGCTATGGAACCTGGTGGAACCGAGGGGCCACAGTGACACTGTGGGGCCTTTTGGAAGCAACAGGACCCTGGTGGGAAGCCACGGGATGATTAATCCTGCACGAACCTGCTCCAGGTGGGCTCCTCTCTCCCGGCTTCCACAGGTGCTGCTAGGATCCCACTCCGGCACTGGCTTGGCACGGGCTCACGGCTTCCTTTGGCAATGGCTCTGCTCCAGGATGGCATGCTGCAGAGAATGCAGGTAGATTTTGTGCTCACTCCTGGCATGCAGCTGGACAATAAAGCCTGATCCAGCCCCCCCTCAGCATATGTCCGGCTCTGGCATTGGGGCGGGGCAACTTTGGGAGCAGCCCCAGCCCTGCTCCTGCTCCCGGCTGGGCACCCAGCTGCTGGGACACAGGTGTGTCCTGATGCCACCGTCTACTCCTTTGAGAAGGGGAGGACAGAGTGCATCAGGGAGTTTGGTGTGGCTTACATGCGGCAAGGAGAAGGTGCAGCCCCAAACTGGCTTTCACTTCTAGAACCTTTTGCTATTGCGGGAGCAGCTGCTGGAGCTTTTCAACCGAGCTGCAAGAGTGAAAAGTGTGATGGCATGTCTATCTGAGAAGGAAGGTTCGGTGCCGCAGCCTGTTGTGCACAATTTATATGCTGATAAGAGAAGGGGGTGCTTTTGGAACGTTTTCCTTCCTGACACTTCTGTCTCTGTGAGCTTTAGCTGCTTGGACTCAGGGATACCGAAGGTATGTGAAAGTGACTGGGATGCGAGAATCATGTTGCACAGGGAACAGGGAAGGTCAGCAAATGTTTCCTGTCCTGGCACATCTCTCAGTCTGAACTGCAGCTGCAGATGCTTCACTTCCGCCAAGGACTCTGCCACCTTGAGAGAAGGATGCGCTCTATGGAGTTGAGAAAGAAAGTGCGTCTCACTAGCTTCTTTCCTCTACTTCATAGACAGCAAAGGGGCTATGAAAGGCAGCACTGGCTTTTTGTTCTAGGACTTCTTCTTTACAAGCAGCTGCTGGATGTTTGGAAGGGGGTTTGGGATATGCAAAAATGAGAGGCTAAGATGGTAAGAGGGTAAGATGGAAGTCATCTGGCAAAAGCAGAGCTCACAAAAGGGCCAGCTGAGAAAGCTCTTGCTGCCTACAACTTCAACTGCACCCCTCAAAGCAGCAGCACACACGCTGCTCTCGGCACTTTCCTTCTCAGCTCTACGCACCATCCTAAGCCTTGCCTCTCCCACACTCAGGATCCAAAGACAACGGCACCAGGGACTGCTCACACACTAAAGGCACCAGGACAAAAGGCTCACCAGCTTGGCCTTTGCATTCCCGCTGACAGCTCCACAGCTTGAACCCAGAGAACTGCCTGCTGCCAACAGCCTTTCCAATCACTCTGAGCACCTCATGACAAGGAGTGTGGGGAATGAATCTCCAGCAGCCTCCTGCCCCAGGCTGTCCCCCGGGAGCAGCCCTGCTCCAGGCCGTGACTGCCACCTGCACAGCCAAAGGACCCAGAGCCGGTGTTACACACCACGGCTGTGCCTGGCACAGAGACACCAGTGGCCACACAAGTGGCCATGGCACTGTCCACACACAGTCCCTGCTGCTGCTCCCCCAGCCGCTGGCACCAACTCCCAGCCACCCACTCCTAAAGCCACGGGGCCCACTGGGACACTGCGGGGGCTCGTGGAAGCCAGCGGCCATTGTGACACAGCGGGGCTGCACAGAGCCCACGGTGCTTTGTGACCCGTGGCTCCCAGGAGAGCCTTTGTGATCCTGGGGAACTACAAGGAAGCCTGGCTCCTCTGTGACACCACCACAGAAGCTCAGGGGAGCCCTGGAGACCGTGCTGATGCTATTGAACCTGATGCAACCCTGCCTCCTCTGTGACACCACAGAAGCTCTTGGAGCCCTGGAGACCGTGGTGATGCTATGGAACCTGATGCAACCCTGCCTCCTCTGTGACACCACAGAACCTCTGGGAGCCCTGGAGACCGTGCTGATGCTATGGAACCTGATGCAACCCTGCCTCCACTGTGACACCACAGAAGCTCAGGGAGCCCTGGAGACTGTGGTGATGCTATGGAACCTGATGCAACCCTGCCTCCACTGTGACACCACAGAACCTCTGGGAGCCCTGGAGACCGTGCTGATGCTATGGAACCTGATGCAACCCTGCCTCCACTGTGACACCACAGAAGCTCGGGGAGCTCTGCAGACCGTGGGGATGCTGGCGAAGCTGACGGAACCCTGGGCACCACAGTGACGCTATGGAACCTGGTGGAACCGAGGGGCCACAGTGACACTGTGGGGCCTTTTGGAAGCAACAGGACCCTGGTGGGAAGCCACGGGATGATTAATCCTGCACGAACCTGCTCCAGGTGGGCTCCTCTCTCCCGGCTTCCACAGGTGCTGCTAGGATCCCACTCCGGCACTGGCTTGGCACGGGCTCACGGCTTCCTTTGGCAATGGCTCTGCTCCAGGATGGCATGCTGCAGAGAATGCAGGTAGATTTTGTGCTCACTCCTGGCATGCAGCTGGACAATAAAGCCTGATCCAGCCCCCCCTCAGCATATGTCCGGCTCTGGCATTGGGGCGGGGCAACTTTGGGAGCAGCCCCAGCCCTGCTCCTGCTCCCGGCTGGGCACCCAGCTGCTGGGACACAGGTGTGTCCTGATGCCACCGTCTACTCCTTTGAGAAGGGGAGGACAGAGTGCATCAGGGAGTTTGGTGTGGCTTACATGCGGCAAGGAGAAGGTGCAGCCCCAAACTGGCTTTCACTTCTAGAACCTTTTGCTATTGCGGGAGCAGCTGCTGGAGCTTTTCAACCGAGCTGCAAGAGTGAAAAGTGTGATGGCATGTCTATCTGAGAAGGAAGGTTCGGTGCCGCAGCCTGTTGTGCACAATTTATATGCTGATAAGAGAAGGGGGTGCTTTTGCAACGTTTTCCTTCCTGACACTTCTGTCTCTGTGAGCTTTAGCTGCTTGGACTCAGGGGTACCGAAGGTGTGTGAAAGTGACTGGGATGCGAGAATCATGTTGCACAGGGAACAGGGAAGGTCAGCAAATGTTTCCTGTCCTGGCACATCTCTCAGTCTGAACTGCAGCTGCAGATGCTTCACTTCTGCCAAGGACTCTGCCACCTTGAGAGAAGGATGCGCTCTATGGAGTTGAGAAAGAAAGTGCGTCTCACTAGCTTCTTTCCTCTACTTCATAGACAGCAAAGGGGCTATGAAAGGCAGCACTGGCTTTTTGTTCTAGGACTTCTTCTTTACAAGCAGCTGCTGGATGTTTGGAAGGGGGTTTGGGATATGCAAAAATGAGAGGCTAAGATGGTAAGAGGGTAAGATGGAAGTCATCTGGCAAAAGCAGAGCTCACAAAAGGGCCAGCTGAGAAAGCTCTTGCTGCCTACAACTTCAACTGCACCCCTCAAAGCAGCAGCACACACGCTGCTCTCGGCACTTTCCTTCTCAGCTCTACGCACCATCCTAAGCCTTGCCTCTCCCACACTCAGGATCCAAAGACAACGGCACCAGGGACTGCTCACACACTAAAGGCACCAGGACAAAAGGCTCACCAGCTTGGCCTTTGCATTCCCGCTGACAGCTCCACAGCTTGAACCCAGAGAACTGCCTGCTGCCAACAGCCTTTCCAATCACTCTGAGCACCTCATGACAAGGAGTGTGGGGAATGAATCTCCAGCAGCCTCCTGCCCCAGGCTGTCCCCCGGGAGCAGCCCTGCTCCAGGCCGTGACTGCCACCTGCACAGCCAAAGGACCCAGAGCCGGTGTTACACACCACGGCTGTGCCTGGCACAGAGACACCAGTGGCCACACAAGTGGCCATGGCACTGTCCACACACAGTCCCTGCTGCTGCTCCCCCAGCCGCTGGCACCAACTCCCAGCCACCCACTCCTAAAGCCACGGGGCCCACTGGGACACTGCGGGGGCTCGTGGAAGCCAGCGGCCATTGTGACACAGCGGGGCTGCACAGAGCCCACGGTGCTTTGTGACCCGTGGCTCCCAGGAGAGCCTTTGTGATGCTGGGGAACTACAAGGAAGCCTGGCTCCTCTGTGACACCACCACAGAAGCTCAGGGGAGCCCTGGAGACCGTGCTGATGCTATTGAACCTGATGCAACCCTGCCTCCTCTGTGACACCACAGAAGCTCTTGGAGCCCTGGAGACCGTGGTGATGCTATGGAACCTGATGCAACCCTGCCTCCTCTGTGACACCACAGAACCTCTGGGAGCCCTGGAGACCGTGCTGATGCTATGGAACCTGATGCAACCCTGCCTCCACTGTGACACCACAGAAGCTCAGGGAGCCCTGGAGACTGTGGTGATGCTATGGAACCTGATGCAACCCTGCCTCCACTGTGACACCACAGAACCTCTGGGAGCCCTGGAGACCGTGCTGATGCTATGGAACCTGATGCAACCCTGCCTCCACTGTGACACCACAGAAGCTCGGGGAGCTCTGCAGACCGTGGGGATGCTGGCGAAGCTGACGGAACCCTGGGCACCACAGTGACGCTATGGAACCTGGTGGAACCGAGGGGCCACAGTGACACTGTGGGGCCTTTTGGAAGCAACAGGACCCTGGTGGGAAGCCACGGGATGATTAATCCTGCACGAACCTGCTCCAGGTGGGCTCCTCTCTCCCGGCTTCCACAGGTGCTGCTAGGATCCCACTCCGGCACTGGCTTGGCACGGGCTCACGGCTTCCTTTGGCAATGGCTCTGCTCCAGGATGGCATGCTGCAGAGAATGCAGGTAGATTTTGTGCTCACTCCTGGCATGCAGCTGGACAATAAAGCCTGATCCAGCCCCCCCTCAGCATATGTCCGGCTCTGGCATTGGGGCGGGGCAACTTTGGGAGCAGCCCCAGCCCTGCTCCTGCTCCCGGCTGGGCACCCAGCTGCTGGGACACAGGTGTGTCCTGATGCCACCGTCTACTCCTTTGAGAAGGGGAGGACAGAGTGCATCAGGGAGTTTGGTGTGGCTTACATGCGGCAAGGAGAAGGTGCAGCCCCAAACTGGCTTTCACTTCTAGAACCTTTTGCTATTGCGGGAGCAGCTGCTGGAGCTTTTCAACCGAGCTGCAAGAGTGAAAAGTGTGATGGCATGTCTATCTGAGAAGGAAGGTTCGGTGCCGCAGCCTGTTGTGCACAATTTATATGCTGATAAGAGAAGGGGGTGCTTTTGGAACGTTTTCCTTCCTGACACTTCTGTCTCTGTGAGCTTTAGCTGCTTGGACTCAGGGATACCGAAGGTATGTGAAAGTGACTGGGATGCGAGAATCATGTTGCACAGGGAACAGGGAAGGTCAGCAAATGTTTCCTGTCCTGGCACATCTCTCAGTCTGAACTGCAGCTGCAGATGCTTCACTTCCGCCAAGGACTCTGCCACCTTGAGAGAAGGATGCGCTCTATGGAGTTGAGAAAGAAAGTGCGTCTCACTAGCTTCTTTCCTCTACTTCATAGACAGCAAAGGGGCTATGAAAGGCAGCACTGGCTTTTTGTTCTAGGACTTCTTCTTTACAAGCAGCTGCTGGATGTTTGGAAGGGGGTTTGGGATATGCAAAAATGAGAGGCTAAGATGGTAAGAGGGTAAGATGGAAGTCATCTGGCAAAAGCAGAGCTCACAAAAGGGCCAGCTGAGAAAGCTCTTGCTGCCTACAACTTCAACTGCACCCCTCAAAGCAGCAGCACACACGCTGCTCTCGGCACTTTCCTTCTCAGCTCTACGCACCATCCTAAGCCTTGCCTCTCCCACACTCAGGATCCAAAGACAACGGCACCAGGGACTGCTCACACACTAAAGGCACCAGGACAAAAGGCTCACCAGCTTGGCCTTTGCATTCCCGCTGACAGCTCCACAGCTTGAACCCAGAGAACTGCCTGCTGCCAACAGCCTTTCCAATCACTCTGAGCACCTCATGACAAGGAGTGTGGGGAATGAATCTCCAGCAGCCTCCTGCCCCAGGCTGTCCCCCGGGAGCAGCCCTGCTCCAGGCCGTGACTGCCACCTGCACAGCCAAAGGACCCAGAGCCGGTGTTACACACCACGGCTGTGCCTGGCACAGAGACACCAGTGGCCACACAAGTGGCCATGGCACTGTCCACACACAGTCCCTGCTGCTGCTCCCCCAGCCGCTGGCACCAACTCCCAGCCACCCACTCCTAAAGCCACGGGGCCCACTGGGACACTGCGGGGGCTCGTGGAAGCCAGCGGCCATTGTGACACAGCGGGGCTGCACAGAGCCCACGGTGCTTTGTGACCCGTGGCTCCCAGGAGAGCCTTTGTGATCCTGGGGAACTACAAGGAAGCCTGGCTCCTCTGTGACACCACCACAGAAGCTCAGGGGAGCCCTGGAGACCGTGCTGATGCTATTGAACCTGATGCAACCCTGCCTCCTCTGTGACACCACAGAACCTCTGGGAGCCCTGGAGACCGTGCTGATGCTATGGAACCTGATGCAACCCTGCCTCCTCTGTGACACCACAGAACCTCTGGGAGCCCTGGAGACCGTGCTGATGCTATGGAACCTGATGCAACCCTGCCTCCACTGTGACACCACAGAACCTCTGGGAGCCCTGGAGACTGTGGTGATGCTATGGAACCTGATGCAACCCTGCCTCCACTGTGACACCACAGAACCTCTGGGAGCCCTGGAGACCGTGCTGATGCTATGGAACCTGATGCAACCCTGCCTCCACTGTGACACCACAGAAGCTCGGGGAGCTCTGCAGACCGTGGGGATGCTGGCGAAGCTGACGGAACCCTGGGCACCACAGTGACGCTATGGAACCTGGTGGAACCGAGGGGCCACAGTGACACTGTGGGGCCTTTTGGAAGCAACAGGACCCTGGTGGGAAGCCACGGGATGATTAATCCTGCACGAACCTGCTCCAGGTGGGCTCCTCTCTCCCGGCTTCCACAGGTGCTGCTAGGATCCCACTCCGGCACTGGCTTGGCACGGGCTCACGGCTTCCTTTGGCAATGGCTCTGCTCCAGGATGGCATGCTGCAGAGAATGCAGGTAGATTTTGTGCTCACTCCTGGCATGCAGCTGGACAATAAAGCCTGATCCAGCCCCCCCTCAGCATATGTCCGGCTCTGGCATTGGGGCGGGGCAACTTTGGGAGCAGCCCCAGCCCTGCTCCTGCTCCCGGCTGGGCACCCAGCTGCTGGGACACAGGTGTGTCCTGATGCCACCGTCTACTCCTTTGAGAAGGGGAGGACAGAGTGCATCAGGGAGTTTGGTGTGGCTTACATGCGGCAAGGAGAAGGTGCAGCCCCAAACTGGCTTTCACTTCTAGAACCTTTTGCTATTGCGGGAGCAGCTGCTGGAGCTTTTCAACCGAGCTGCAAGAGTGAAAAGTGTGATGGCATGTCTATCTGAGAAGGAAGGTTCGGTGCCGCAGCCTGTTGTGCACAATTTATATGCTGATAAGAGAAGGGGGTGCTTTTGCAACGTTTTCCTTCCTGACACTTCTGTCTCTGTGAGCTTTAGCTGCTTGGACTCAGGGGTACCGAAGGTGTGTGAAAGTGACTGGGATGCGAGAATCATGTTGCACAGGGAACAGGGAAGGTCAGCAAATGTTTCCTGTCCTGGCACATCTCTCAGTCTGAACTGCAGCTGCAGATGCTTCACTTCTGCCAAGGACTCTGCCACCTTGAGAGAAGGATGCGCTCTATGGAGTTGAGAAAGAAAGTGCGTCTCACTAGCTTCTTTCCTCTACTTCATAGACAGCAAAGGGGCTATGAAAGGCAGCACTGGCTTTTTGTTCTAGGACTTCTTCTTTACAAGCAGCTGCTGGATGTTTGGAAGGGGGTTTGGGATATGCAAAAATGAGAGGCTAAGATGGTAAGAGGGTAAGATGGAAGTCATCTGGCAAAAGCAGAGCTCACAAAAGGGCCAGCTGAGAAAGCTCTTGCTGCCTACAACTTCAACTGCACCCCTCAAAGCAGCAGCACACACGCTGCTCTCGGCACTTTCCTTCTCAGCTCTACGCACCATCCTAAGCCTTGCCTCTCCCACACTCAGGATCCAAAGACAACGGCACCAGGGACTGCTCACACACTAAAGGCACCAGGACAAAAGGCTCACCAGCTTGGCCTTTGCATTCCCGCTGACAGCTCCACAGCTTGAACCCAGAGAACTGCCTGCTGCCAACAGCCTTTCCAATCACTCTGAGCACCTCATGACAAGGAGTGTGGGGAATGAATCTCCAGCAGCCTCCTGCCCCAGGCTGTCCCCCGGGAGCAGCCCTGCTCCAGGCCGTGACTGCCACCTGCACAGCCAAAGGACCCAGAGCCGGTGTTACACACCACGGCTGTGCCTGGCACAGAGACACCAGTGGCCACACAAGTGGCCATGGCACTGTCCACACACAGTCCCTGCTGCTGCTCCCCCAGCCGCTGGCACCAACTCCCAGCCACCCACTCCTAAAGCCACGGGGCCCACTGGGACACTGCGGGGGCTCGTGGAAGCCAGCGGCCATTGTGACACAGCGGGGCTGCACAGAGCCCACGGTGCTTTGTGACCCGTGGCTCCCAGGAGAGCCTTTGTGATCCTGGGGAACTACAAGGAAGCCTGGCTCCTCTGTGACACCACCACAGAAGCTCAGGGGAGCCCTGGAGACCGTGCTGATGCTATTGAACCTGATGCAACCCTGCCTCCTCTGTGACACCACAGAAGCTCTTGGAGCCCTGGAGACCGTGCTGATGCTATGGAACCTGATGCAACCCTGCCTCCTCTGTGACACCACAGAACCTCTGGGAGCCCTGGAGACCGTGCTGATGCTATGGAACCTGATGCAACCCTGCCTCCACTGTGACACCACAGAAGCTCAGGGAGCCCTGGAGACTGTGGTGATGCTATGGAACCTGATGCAACCCTGCCTCCACTGTGACACCACAGAACCTCTGGGAGCCCTGGAGACCGTGCTGATGCTATGGAACCTGATGCAACCCTGCCTCCACTGTGACACCACAGAAGCTCGGGGAGCTCTGCAGACCGTGGGGATGCTGGCGAAGCTGACGGAACCCTGGGCACCACAGTGACGCTATGGAACCTGGTGGAACCGAGGGGCCACAGTGACACTGTGGGGCCTTTTGGAAGCAACAGGACCCTGGTGGGAAGCCACGGGATGATTAATCCTGCACGAACCTGCTCCAGGTGGGCTCCTCTCTCCCGGCTTCCACAGGTGCTGCTAGGATCCCACTCCGGCACTGGCTTGGCACGGGCTCACGGCTTCCTTTGGCAATGGCTCTGCTCCAGGATGGCATGCTGCAGAGAATGCAGGTAGATTTTGTGCTCACTCCTGGCATGCAGCTGGACAATAAAGCCTGATCCAGCCCCCCCTCAGCATATGTCCGGCTCTGGCATTGGGGCGGGGCAACTTTGGGAGCAGCCCCAGCCCTGCTCCTGCTCCCGGCTGGGCACCCAGCTGCTGGGACACAGGTGTGTCCTGATGCCACCGTCTACTCCTTTGAGAAGGGGAGGACAGAGTGCATCAGGGAGTTTGGTGTGGCTTACATGCGGCAAGGAGAAGGTGCAGCCCCAAACTGGCTTTCACTTCTAGAACCTTTTGCTATTGCGGGAGCAGCTGCTGGAGCTTTTCAACCGAGCTGCAAGAGTGAAAAGTGTGATGGCATGTCTATCTGAGAAGGAAGGTTCGGTGCCGCAGCCTGTTGTGCACAATTTATATGCTGATAAGAGAAGGGGGTGCTTTTGGAACGTTTTCCTTCCTGACACTTCTGTCTCTGTGAGCTTTAGCTGCTTGGACTCAGGGATACCGAAGGTATGTGAAAGTGACTGGGATGCGAGAATCATGTTGCACAGGGAACAGGGAAGGTCAGCAAATGTTTCCTGTCCTGGCACATCTCTCAGTCTGAACTGCAGCTGCAGATGCTTCACTTCCGCCAAGGACTCTGCCACCTTGAGAGAAGGATGCGCTCTATGGAGTTGAGAAAGAAAGTGCGTCTCACTAGCTTCTTTCCTCTACTTCATAGACAGCAAAGGGGCTATGAAAGGCAGCACTGGCTTTTTGTTCTAGGACTTCTTCTTTACAAGCAGCTGCTGGATGTTTGGAAGGGGGTTTGGGATATGCAAAAATGAGAGGCTAAGATGGTAAGAGGGTAAGATGGAAGTCATCTGGCAAAAGCAGAGCTCACAAAAGGGCCAGCTGAGAAAGCTCTTGCTGCCTACAACTTCAACTGCACCCCTCAAAGCAGCAGCACACACGCTGCTCTCGGCACTTTCCTTCTCAGCTCTACGCACCATCCTAAGCCTTGCCTCTCCCACACTCAGGATCCAAAGACAACGGCACCAGGGACTGCTCACACACTAAAGGCACCAGGACAAAAGGCTCACCAGCTTGGCCTTTGCATTCCCGCTGACAGCTCCACAGCTTGAACCCAGAGAACTGCCTGCTGCCAACAGCCTTTCCAATCACTCTGAGCACCTCATGACAAGGAGTGTGGGGAATGAATCTCCAGCAGCCTCCTGCCCCAGGCTGTCCCCCGGGAGCAGCCCTGCTCCAGGCCGTGACTGCCACCTGCACAGCCAAAGGACCCAGAGCCGGTGTTACACACCACGGCTGTGCCTGGCACAGAGACACCAGTGGCCACACAAGTGGCCATGGCACTGTCCACACACAGTCCCTGCTGCTGCTCCCCCAGCCGCTGGCACCAACTCCCAGCCACCCACTCCTAAAGCCACGGGGCCCACTGGGACACTGCGGGGGCTCGTGGAAGCCAGCGGCCATTGTGACACAGCGGGGCTGCACAGAGCCCACGGTGCTTTGTGACCCGTGGCTCCCAGGAGAGCCTTTGTGATCCTGGGGAACTACAAGGAAGCCTGGCTCCTCTGTGACACCACCACAGAAGCTCAGGGGAGCCCTGGAGACCGTGCTGATGCTATTGAACCTGATGCAACCCTGCCTCCTCTGTGACACCACAGAAGCTCTTGGAGCCCTGGAGACCGTGGTGATGCTATGGAACCTGATGCAACCCTGCCTCCTCTGTGACACCACAGAACCTCTGGGAGCCCTGGAGACCGTGCTGATGCTATGGAACCTGATGCAACCCTGCCTCCACTGTGACACCACAGAACCTCTGGGAGCCCTGGAGACTGTGGTGATGCTATGGAACCTGATGCAACCCTGCCTCCTCTGTGACACCACAGAACCTCTGGGAGCCCTGGAGACCGTGCTGATGCTATGGAACCTGATGCAACCCTGCCTCCACTGTGACACCACAGAAGCTCGGGGAGCTCTGCAGACCGTGGGGATGCTGGCGAAGCTGACGGAACCCTGGGCACCACAGTGACGCTATGGAACCTGGTGGAACCGAGGGGCCACAGTGACACTGTGGGGCCTTTTGGAAGCAACAGGACCCTGGTGGGAAGCCACGGGATGATTAATCCTGCACGAACCTGCTCCAGGTGGGCTCCTCTCTCCCGGCTTCCACAGGTGCTGCTAGGATCCCACTCCGGCACTGGCTTGGCACGGGCTCACGGCTTCCTTTGGCAATGGCTCTGCTCCAGGATGGCATGCTGCAGAGAATGCAGGTAGATTTTGTGCTCACTCCTGGCATGCAGCTGGACAATAAAGCCTGATCCAGCCCCCCCTCAGCATATGTCCGGCTCTGGCATTGGGGCGGGGCAACTTTGGGAGCAGCCCCAGCCCTGCTCCTGCTCCCGGCTGGGCACCCAGCTGCTGGGACACAGGTGTGTCCTGATGCCACCGTCTACTCCTTTGAGAAGGGGAGGACAGAGTGCATCAGGGAGTTTGGTGTGGCTTACACGCGGCAAGGAGAAGGTGCAGCCCCAAACTGGCTTTCACTTCTAGAACCTTTTGCTATTGCGGGAGCAGCTGCTGGAGCTTTTCAACCGAGCTGCAAGAGTGAAAAGTGTGATGGCATGTCTATCTGAGAAGGAAGGTTCGGTGCCGCAGCCTGTTGTGCACAATTTATATGCTGATAAGAGAAGGGGGTGCTTTTGGAACGTTTTCCTTCCTGACACTTCTGTCTCTGTGAGCTTTAGCTGCTTGGACTCAGGGATACCGAAGGTATGTGAAAGTGACTGGGATGCGAGAATCATGTTGCACAGGGAACAGGGAAGGTCAGCAAATGTTTCCTGTCCTGGCACATCTCTCAGTCTGAACTGCAGCTGCAGATGCTTCACTTCCGCCAAGGACTCTGCCACCTTGAGAGAAGGATGCGCTCTATGGAGTTGAGAAAGAAAGTGCGTCTCACTAGCTTCTTTCCTCTACTTCATAGACAGCAAAGGGGCTATGAAAGGCAGCACTGGCTTTTTGTTCTAGGACTTCTTCTTTACAAGCAGCTGCTGGATGTTTGGAAGGGGGTTTGGGATATGCAAAAATGAGAGGCTAAGATGGTAAGAGGGTAAGATGGAAGTCATCTGGCAAAAGCAGAGCTCACAAAAGGGCCAGCTGAGAAAGCTCTTGCTGCCTACAACTTCAACTGCACCCCTCAAAGCAGCAGCACACATGCTGCTCTCGGCACTTTCCTTCTCAGCTCTACGCACCATCCTAAGCCTTGCCTCTCCCACACTCAGGATCCAAAGACAACGGCACCAGGGACTGCTCACACACTAAAGGCACCAGGACAAAAGGCTCACCAGCTTGGCCTTTGCATTCCCGCTGACAGCTCCACAGCTTGAACCCAGAGAACTGCCTGCTGCCAACAGCCTTTCCAATCACTCTGAGCACCTCATGACAAGGAGTGTGGGGAATGAATCTCCAGCAGCCTCCTGCCCCAGGCTGTCCCCCGGGAGCAGCCCTGCTCCAGGCCGTGACTGCCACCTGCACAGCCAAAGGACCCAGAGCCGGTGTTACACACCACGGCTGTGCCTGGCACAGAGACACCAGTGGCCACACAAGTGGCCATGGCACTGTCCACACACAGTCCCTGCTGCTGCTCCCCCAGCCGCTGGCACCAACTCCCAGCCACCCACTCCTAAAGCCACGGGGCCCACTGGGACACTGCGGGGGCTCGTGGAAGCCAGCGGCCATTGTGACACAGCGGGGCTGCACAGAGCCCACGGTGCTTTGTGACCCGTGGCTCCCAGGAGAGCCTTTGTGATGCTGGGGAACTACAAGGAAGCCTGCCTCCTCTGTGACACCACCACAGAAGCTCAGGGGAGCCCTGGAGACCGTGCTGATGCTATTGAACCTGATGCAACCCTGCCTCCTCTGTGACACCACAGAAGCTCTTGGAGCCCTGGAGACCGTGGTGATGCTATGGAACCTGATGCAACCCTGCCTCCTCTGTGACACCACAGAACCTCTGGGAGCCCTGGAGACCGTGCTGATGCTATGGAACCTGATGCAACCCTGCCTCCACTGTGACACCACAGAAGCTCGGGGAGCTCTGCAGACCGTGGGGATGCTGGCGAAGCTGACGGAACCCTGGGCACCACAGTGACGCTATGGAACCTGGTGGAACCGAGGGGCCACAGTGACACTGTGGGGCCTTTTGGAAGCAACAGGACCCTGGTGGGAAGCCACGGGATGATTAATCCTGCACGAACCTGCTCCAGGTGGGCTCCTCTCTCCCGGCTTCCACAGGTGCTGCTAGGATCCCACTCCGGCACTGGCTTGGCACGGGCTCACGGCTTCCTTTGGCAATGGCTCTGCTCCAGGATGGCATGCTGCAGAGAATGCAGGTAGATTTTGTGCTCACTCCTGGCATGCAGCTGGACAATAAAGCCTGATCCAGCCCCCCCTCAGCATATGTCCGGCTCTGGCATTGGGGCGGGGCAACTTTGGGAGCAGCCCCAGCCCTGCTCCTGCTCCCGGCTGGGCACCCAGCTGCTGGGACAC
>NW_027183907.1:0-40105 GCF_041296385.1 Aphelocoma coerulescens
CCAAGAGCTGCTTCACAAGCAGATTCAGCTGAGAATGCGCTGCCTGCTTCAGGACGGAAGGCGCAGCCCTTGCACTCCAGCACACAAGCTGGCCAGAAACAGGTTCTTGAACCTTCAGGGCTGCAGAGTCCACGCAGCTTGAGCACACCCAGAAGGACGCGTCCGGAAAGAAGGCGTTCCTCAAGTACCCCCCTTCTCCAAGCAGCCTTGAAACTGGGCACAACACACTGCGGCTCGGCGGCTTCCTTCTCAGATAGGCGTACCGTCACGTTATTCACTCTCGCAGCTCCGTTGCCCACTTGCAGCAGCTGCTGCTACCGAAGCAAAAGGCTCCAGAAGTAAAAGCCACTGCTGGGCTGCACGTTCGCCTTGCCTCGCGTAAAGCACCAGAAACCGTCCGCTGCACTCTGGATTGCCGTTCTCTGCCGCATCTACCGCTGTCACCTCTGCACCTCCGAGCATAAAGCTGGGCACAATTCTTTCCAGGGAAAGCTGGAAGAGAAATAGGTAGCAGCAGGAGTAGCTGCAAGTGGAACTTTCTGTGTTCAGCTGCTAACGTGAATCCGGCAGAGAAGCGAGTGCCAGCCACGCTTCCTCTTGCAGCCTGTGCGATGCGCACCGCAGCTCGGTGCCCTGCCTTCGTGCTCTATGCTCTTCGCACCACGTCGCGCTTTCATTCTGCCGGAGTCGAGCCGTCGTCCTACTTGTCGCACAGAGCACTGCGCCGGCAGCGAAATGCTCCAGCCGACTGCTTCTGCCGAAACACGCCCTGGCCTATGCACTTTCCCTCGCAGCGGCATACAGCAGCACACTGGGTCTTTCTTGTCGTCCAAATGTAAAGGGAAAGCGTCTCAGCTCCGTCTGGCACAGAGAACAGTTTTAGGTCAACAAGCTCAGCCGGAGCTTACCCCGGGCGCGTGGAAACCTGCGTTTGCACCACGTGCCAGCGGCAGCCCTCTTTCTTTTACAGCCCGCACAGCGCCGTCAGAGCGCGGTGCTCTCTGCACCTTCCTTCTCGGTTCCAAGTAGCACGGCGAACCTTACAGCCTTGCAGGGGGGGAAGGCGCGGAATAGGCGTCTCGCGAAGAAGAACGTGCCAGGACGCAAAGATGTCCTGCCTTTTCTCCTCCTCGTTGCCCGAGTTGTGGTGCGGCGTGGAAAGTCTGGGCCAGCGAAAAGCCAATCCAGCAAGTGTTTCTCGCCTGACGCATTTCGCTGAGCGAGAGCTACGCGGACACTTTCGACTCTGGGAAACGGCAAGAGGATGTGATTGTACGTCGAGCTGAGGGAAATCCGTGCACGGCACACCGTGGCTGCGTGCAGTGTTCACGCTGAAGAGCGGCAAAGCTCCAAGCCATCGCTGCGCTTCAAGTTCTGTCCGGACCACAGAAGGCGAAGAACGGAGCAGCTGGGCACCGGGCTAACGTACTCAGTGGAGCGAATGTCAAGTGTCCAGCCAAGAGCTGCTTCACAAGCAGATTCAGCTGAGAATGCGCTGCCTGCTTCAGGACGGAAGGCGCAGCCCTTGCACTCCAGCACACAAGCTGGCCAGAAACAGGTTCTTGAACCTTCAGGGCTGCAGAGTCCACGCAGCTTGAGCACACCCAGAAGGACGCGTCCGGAAAGAAGGCGTTCCTCAAGTACCCCCCTTCTCCAAGCAGCCTTGAAACTGGGCACAACACACTGCGGCTCGGCGGCTTCCTTCTCAGATAGGCGTACCGTCACGTTATTCACTCTCGCAGCTCCGTTGCCCACTTGCAGCAGCTGCTGCTACCGAAGCAAAAGGCTCCAGAAGTAAAAGCCACTGCTGGGCTGCACGTTCGCCTTGCCTCGCGTAAAGCACCAGAAACCGTCCGCTGCACTCTGGATTGCCGTTCTCTGCCGCATCTACCGCTGTCACCTCTGCACCTCCGAGCATAAAGCTGGGCACAATTCTTTCCAGGGAAAGCTGGAAGAGAAATAGGTAGCAGCAGGAGTAGCTGCAAGTGGAACTTTCTGTGTTCAGCTGCTAACGTGAATCCGGCAGAGAAGCGAGTGCCAGCCACGCTTCCTCTTGCAGCCTGTGCGATGCGCACCGCAGCTCGGTGCCCTGCCTTCGTGCTCTATGCTCTTCGCACCACGTCGCGCTTTCATTCTGCCGGAGTCGAGCCGTCGTCCTACTTGTCGCACAGAGCACTGCGCCGGCAGCGAAATGCTCCAGCCGACTGCTTCTGCCGAAACACGCCCTGGCCTATGCACTTTCCCTCGCAGCGGCATACAGCAGCACACTGGGTCTTTCTTGTCGTCCAAATGTAAAGGGAAAGCGTCTCAGCTCCGTCTGGCACAGAGAACAGTTTTAGGTCAACAAGCTCAGCCGGAGCTTACCCCGGGCGCGTGGAAACCTGCGTTTGCACCACGTGCCAGCGGCAGCCCTCTTTCTTTTACAGCCCGCACAGCGCCGTCAGAGCGCGGTGCTCTCTGCACCTTCCTTCTCGGTTCCAAGTAGCACGGCGAACCTTACAGCCTTGCAGGGGGGGAAGGCGCGGAATAGGCGTCTCGCGAAGAAGAACGTGCCAGGACGCAAAGATGTCCTGCCTTTTCTCCTCCTCGTTGCCCGAGTTGTGGTGCGGCGTGGAAAGTCTGGGCCAGCGAAAAGCCAATCCAGCAAGTGTTTCTCGCCTGACGCATTTCGCTGAGCGAGAGCTACGCGGACACTTTCGACTCTGGGAAACGGCAAGAGGATGTGATTGTACGTCGAGCTGAGGGAAATCCGTGCACGGCACACCGTGGCTGCGTGCAGTGTTCACGCTGAAGAGCGGCAAAGCTCCAAGCCATCGCTGCGCTTCAAGTTCTGTCCGGACCACAGAAGGCGAAGAACGGAGCAGCTGGGCACCGGGCTAACGTACTCAGTGGAGCGAATGTCAAGTGTCCAGCCAAGAGCTGCTTCACAAGCAGATTCAGCTGAGAATGCGCTGCCTGCTTCAGGACGGAAGGCGCAGCCCTTGCACTCCAGCACACAAGCTGGCCAGAAACAGGTTCTTGAACCTTCAGGGCTGCAGAGTCCACGCAGCTTGAGCACACCCAGAAGGACGCGTCCGGAAAGAAGGCGTTCCTCAAGTACCCCCCTTCTCCAAGCAGCCTTGAAACTGGGCACAACACACTGCGGCTCGGCGGCTTCCTTCTCAGATAGGCGTACCGTCACGTTATTCACTCTCGCAGCTCCGTTGCCCACTTGCAGCAGCTGCTGCTACCGAAGCAAAAGGCTCCAGAAGTAAAAGCCACTGCTGGGCTGCACGTTCGCCTTGCCTCGCGTAAAGCACCAGAAACCGTCCGCTGCACTCTGGATTGCCGTTCTCTGCCGCATCTACCGCTGTCACCTCTGCACCTCCGAGCATAAAGCTGGGCACAATTCTTTCCAGGGAAAGCTGGAAGAGAAATAGGTAGCAGCAGGAGTAGCTGCAAGTGGAACTTTCTGTGTTCAGCTGCTAACGTGAATCCGGCAGAGAAGCGAGTGCCAGCCACGCTTCCTCTTGCAGCCTGTGCGATGCGCACCGCAGCTCGGTGCCCTGCCTTCGTGCTCTATGCTCTTCGCACCACGTCGCGCTTTCATTCTGCCGGAGTCGAGCCGTCGTCCTACTTGTCGCACAGAGCACTGCGCCGGCAGCGAAATGCTCCAGCCGACTGCTTCTGCCGAAACACGCCCTGGCCTATGCACTTTCCCTCGCAGCGGCATACAGCAGCACACTGGGTCTTTCTTGTCGTCCAAATGTAAAGGGAAAGCGTCTCAGCTCCGTCTGGCACAGAGAACAGTTTTAGGTCAACAAGCTCAGCCGGAGCTTACCCCGGGCGCGTGGAAACCTGCGTTTGCACCACGTGCCAGCGGCAGCCCTCTTTCTTTTACAGCCCGCACAGCGCCGTCAGAGCGCGGTGCTCTCTGCACCTTCCTTCTCGGTTCCAAGTAGCACGGCGAACCTTACAGCCTTGCAGGGGGGGAAGGCGCGGAATAGGCGTCTCGCGAAGAAGAACGTGCCAGGACGCAAAGATGTCCTGCCTTTTCTCCTCCTCGTTGCCCGAGTTGTGGTGCGGCGTGGAAAGTCTGGGCCAGCGAAAAGCCAATCCAGCAAGTGTTTCTCGCCTGACGCATTTCGCTGAGCGAGAGCTACGCGGACACTTTCGACTCTGGGAAACGGCAAGAGGATGTGATTGTACGTCGAGCTGAGGGAAATCCGTGCACGGCACACCGTGGCTGCGTGCAGTGTTCACGCTGAAGAGCGGCAAAGCTCCAAGCCATCGCTGCGCTTCAAGTTCTGTCCGGACCACAGAAGGCGAAGAACGGAGCAGCTGGGCACCGGGCTAACGTACTCAGTGGAGCGAATGTCAAGTGTCCAGCCAAGAGCTGCTTCACAAGCAGATTCAGCTGAGAATGCGCTGCCTGCTTCAGGACGGAAGGCGCAGCCCTTGCACTCCAGCACACAAGCTGGCCAGAAACAGGTTCTTGAACCTTCAGGGCTGCAGAGTCCACGCAGCTTGAGCACACCCAGAAGGACGCGTCCGGAAAGAAGGCGTTCCTCAAGTACCCCCCTTCTCCAAGCAGCCTTGAAACTGGGCACAACACACTGCGGCTCGGCGGCTTCCTTCTCAGATAGGCGTACCGTCACGTTATTCACTCTCGCAGCTCCGTTGCCCACTTGCAGCAGCTGCTGCTACCGAAGCAAAAGGCTCCAGAAGTAAAAGCCACTGCTGGGCTGCACGTTCGCCTTGCCTCGCGTAAAGCACCAGAAACCGTCCGCTGCACTCTGGATTGCCGTTCTCTGCCGCATCTACCGCTGTCACCTCTGCACCTCCGAGCATAAAGCTGGGCACAATTCTTTCCAGGGAAAGCTGGAAGAGAAATAGGTAGCAGCAGGAGTAGCTGCAAGTGGAACTTTCTGTGTTCAGCTGCTAACGTGAATCCGGCAGAGAAGCGAGTGCCAGCCACGCTTCCTCTTGCAGCCTGTGCGATGCGCACCGCAGCTCGGTGCCCTGCCTTCGTGCTCTATGCTCTTCGCACCACGTCGCGCTTTCATTCTGCCGGAGTCGAGCCGTCGTCCTACTTGTCGCACAGAGCACTGCGCCGGCAGCGAAATGCTCCAGCCGACTGCTTCTGCCGAAACACGCCCTGGCCTATGCACTTTCCCTCGCAGCGGCATACAGCAGCACACTGGGTCTTTCTTGTCGTCCAAATGTAAAGGGAAAGCGTCTCAGCTCCGTCTGGCACAGAGAACAGTTTTAGGTCAACAAGCTCAGCCGGAGCTTACCCCGGGCGCGTGGAAACCTGCGTTTGCACCACGTGCCAGCGGCAGCCCTCTTTCTTTTACAGCCCGCACAGCGCCGTCAGAGCGCGGTGCTCTCTGCACCTTCCTTCTCGGTTCCAAGTAGCACGGCGAACCTTACAGCCTTGCAGGGGGGGAAGGCGCGGAATAGGCGTCTCGCGAAGAAGAACGTGCCAGGACGCAAAGATGTCCTGCCTTTTCTCCTCCTCGTTGCCCGAGTTGTGGTGCGGCGTGGAAAGTCTGGGCCAGCGAAAAGCCAATCCAGCAAGTGTTTCTCGCCTGACGCATTTCGCTGAGCGAGAGCTACGCGGACACTTTCGACTCTGGGAAACGGCAAGAGGATGTGATTGTACGTCGAGCTGAGGGAAATCCGTGCACGGCACACCGTGGCTGCGTGCAGTGTTCACGCTGAAGAGCGGCAAAGCTCCAAGCCATCGCTGCGCTTCAAGTTCTGTCCGGACCACAGAAGGCGAAGAACGGAGCAGCTGGGCACCGGGCTAACGTACTCAGTGGAGCGAATGTCAAGTGTCCAGCCAAGAGCTGCTTCACAAGCAGATTCAGCTGAGAATGCGCTGCCTGCTTCAGGACGGAAGGCGCAGCCCTTGCACTCCAGCACACAAGCTGGCCAGAAACAGGTTCTTGAACCTTCAGGGCTGCAGAGTCCACGCAGCTTGAGCACACCCAGAAGGACGCGTCCGGAAAGAAGGCGTTCCTCAAGTACCCCCCTTCTCCAAGCAGCCTTGAAACTGGGCACAACACACTGCGGCTCGGCGGCTTCCTTCTCAGATAGGCGTACCGTCACGTTATTCACTCTCGCAGCTCCGTTGCCCACTTGCAGCAGCTGCTGCTACCGAAGCAAAAGGCTCCAGAAGTAAAAGCCACTGCTGGGCTGCACGTTCGCCTTGCCTCGCGTAAAGCACCAGAAACCGTCCGCTGCACTCTGGATTGCCGTTCTCTGCCGCATCTACCGCTGTCACCTCTGCACCTCCGAGCATAAAGCTGGGCACAATTCTTTCCAGGGAAAGCTGGAAGAGAAATAGGTAGCAGCAGGAGTAGCTGCAAGTGGAACTTTCTGTGTTCAGCTGCTAACGTGAATCCGGCAGAGAAGCGAGTGCCAGCCACGCTTCCTCTTGCAGCCTGTGCGATGCGCACCGCAGCTCGGTGCCCTGCCTTCGTGCTCTATGCTCTTCGCACCACGTCGCGCTTTCATTCTGCCGGAGTCGAGCCGTCGTCCTACTTGTCGCACAGAGCACTGCGCCGGCAGCGAAATGCTCCAGCCGACTGCTTCTGCCGAAACACGCCCTGGCCTATGCACTTTCCCTCGCAGCGGCATACAGCAGCACACTGGGTCTTTCTTGTCGTCCAAATGTAAAGGGAAAGCGTCTCAGCTCCGTCTGGCACAGAGAACAGTTTTAGGTCAACAAGCTCAGCCGGAGCTTACCCCGGGCGCTGGAAACCTGCGTTTGCACCACGTGCCAGCGGCAGCCCTCTTTCTTTTACAGCCCGCACAGCGCCGTCAGAGCGCGGTGCTCTCTGCACCTTCCTTCTCGGTTCCAAGTAGCACGGCGAACCTTACAGCCTTGCAGGGGGGGAAGGCGCGGAATAGGCGTCTCGCGAAGAAGAACGTGCCAGGACGCAAAGATGTCCTGCCTTTTCTCCTCCTCGTTGCCCGAGTTGTGGTGCGGCGTGGAAAGTCTGGGCCAGCGAAAAGCCAATCCAGCAAGTGTTTCTCGCCTGACGCATTTCGCTGAGCGAGAGCTACGCGGACACTTTCGACTCTGGGAAACGGCAAGAGGATGTGATTGTACGTCGAGCTGAGGGAAATCCGTGCACGGCACACCGTGGCTGCGTGCAGTGTTCACGCTGAAGAGCGGCAAAGCTCCAAGCCATCGCTGCGCTTCAAGTTCTGTCCGGACCACAGAAGGCGAAGAACGGAGCAGCTGGGCACCGGGCTAACGTACTCAGTGGAGCGAATGTCAAGTGTCCAGCCAAGAGCTGCTTCACAAGCAGATTCAGCTGAGAATGCGCTGCCTGCTTCAGGACGGAAGGCGCAGCCCTTGCACTCCAGCACACAAGCTGGCCAGAAACAGGTTCTTGAACCTTCAGGGCTGCAGAGTCCACGCAGCTTGAGCACACCCAGAAGGACGCGTCCGGAAAGAAGGCGTTCCTCAAGTACCCCCCTTCTCCAAGCAGCCTTGAAACTGGGCACAACACACTGCGGCTCGGCGGCTTCCTTCTCAGATAGGCGTACCGTCACGTTATTCACTCTCGCAGCTCCGTTGCCCACTTGCAGCAGCTGCTGCTACCGAAGCAAAAGGCTCCAGAAGTAAAAGCCACTGCTGGGCTGCACGTTCGCCTTGCCTCGCGTAAAGCACCAGAAACCGTCCGCTGCACTCTGGATTGCCGTTCTCTGCCGCATCTACCGCTGTCACCTCTGCACCTCCGAGCATAAAGCTGGGCACAATTCTTTCCAGGGAAAGCTGGAAGAGAAATAGGTAGCAGCAGGAGTAGCTGCAAGTGGAACTTTCTGTGTTCAGCTGCTAACGTGAATCCGGCAGAGAAGCGAGTGCCAGCCACGCTTCCTCTTGCAGCCTGTGCGATGCGCACCGCAGCTCGGTGCCCTGCCTTCGTGCTCTATGCTCTTCGCACCACGTCGCGCTTTCATTCTGCCGGAGTCGAGCCGTCGTCCTACTTGTCGCACAGAGCACTGCGCCGGCAGCGAAATGCTCCAGCCGACTGCTTCTGCCGAAACACGCCCTGGCCTATGCACTTTCCCTCGCAGCGGCATACAGCAGCACACTGGGTCTTTCTTGTCGTCCAAATGTAAAGGGAAAGCGTCTCAGCTCCGTCTGGCACAGAGAACAGTTTTAGGTCAACAAGCTCAGCCGGAGCTTACCCCGGGCGCGTGGAAACCTGCGTTTGCACCACGTGCCAGCGGCAGCCCTCTTTCTTTTACAGCCCGCACAGCGCCGTCAGAGCGCGGTGCTCTCTGCACCTTCCTTCTCGGTTCCAAGTAGCACGGCGAACCTTACAGCCTTGCAGGGGGGGAAGGCGCGGAATAGGCGTCTCGCGAAGAAGAACGTGCCAGGACGCAAAGATGTCCTGCCTTTTCTCCTCCTCGTTGCCCGAGTTGTGGTGCGGCGTGGAAAGTCTGGGCCAGCGAAAAGCCAATCCAGCAAGTGTTTCTCGCCTGACGCATTTCGCTGAGCGAGAGCTACGCGGACACTTTCGACTCTGGGAAACGGCAAGAGGATGTGATTGTACGTCGAGCTGAGGGAAATCCGTGCACGGCACACCGTGGCTGCGTGCAGTGTTCACGCTGAAGAGCGGCAAAGCTCCAAGCCATCGCTGCGCTTCAAGTTCTGTCCGGACCACAGAAGGCGAAGAACGGAGCAGCTGGGCACCGGGCTAACGTACTCAGTGGAGCGAATGTCAAGTGTCCAGCCAAGAGCTGCTTCACAAGCAGATTCAGCTGAGAATGCGCTGCCTGCTTCAGGACGGAAGGCGCAGCCCTTGCACTCCAGCACACAAGCTGGCCAGAAACAGGTTCTTGAACCTTCAGGGCTGCAGAGTCCACGCAGCTTGAGCACACCCAGAAGGACGCGTCCGGAAAGAAGGCGTTCCTCAAGTACCCCCCTTCTCCAAGCAGCCTTGAAACTGGGCACAACACACTGCGGCTCGGCGGCTTCCTTCTCAGATAGGCGTACCGTCACGTTATTCACTCTCGCAGCTCCGTTGCCCACTTGCAGCAGCTGCTGCTACCGAAGCAAAAGGCTCCAGAAGTAAAAGCCACTGCTGGGCTGCACGTTCGCCTTGCCTCGCGTAAAGCACCAGAAACCGTCCGCTGCACTCTGGATTGCCGTTCTCTGCCGCATCTACCGCTGTCACCTCTGCACCTCCGAGCATAAAGCTGGGCACAATTCTTTCCAGGGAAAGCTGGAAGAGAAATAGGTAGCAGCAGGAGTAGCTGCAAGTGGAACTTTCTGTGTTCAGCTGCTAACGTGAATCCGGCAGAGAAGCGAGTGCCAGCCACGCTTCCTCTTGCAGCCTGTGCGATGCGCACCGCAGCTCGGTGCCCTGCCTTCGTGCTCTATGCTCTTCGCACCACGTCGCGCTTTCATTCTGCCGGAGTCGAGCCGTCGTCCTACTTGTCGCACAGAGCACTGCGCCGGCAGCGAAATGCTCCAGCCGACTGCTTCTGCCGAAACACGCCCTGGCCTATGCACTTTCCCTCGCAGCGGCATACAGCAGCACACTGGGTCTTTCTTGTCGTCCAAATGTAAAGGGAAAGCGTCTCAGCTCCGTCTGGCACAGAGAACAGTTTTAGGTCAACAAGCTCAGCCGGAGCTTACCCCGGGCGCGTGGAAACCTGCGTTTGCACCACGTGCCAGCGGCAGCCCTCTTTCTTTTACAGCCCGCACAGCGCCGTCAGAGCGCGGTGCTCTCTGCACCTTCCTTCTCGGTTCCAAGTAGCACGGCGAACCTTACAGCCTTGCAGGGGGGGAAGGCGCGGAATAGGCGTCTCGCGAAGAAGAACGTGCCAGGACGCAAAGATGTCCTGCCTTTTCTCCTCCTCGTTGCCCGAGTTGTGGTGCGGCGTGGAAAGTCTGGGCCAGCGAAAAGCCAATCCAGCAAGTGTTTCTCGCCTGACGCATTTCGCTGAGCGAGAGCTACGCGGACACTTTCGACTCTGGGAAACGGCAAGAGGATGTGATTGTACGTCGAGCTGAGGGAAATCCGTGCACGGCACACCGTGGCTGCGTGCAGTGTTCACGCTGAAGAGCGGCAAAGCTCCAAGCCATCGCTGCGCTTCAAGTTCTGTCCGGACCACAGAAGGCGAAGAACGGAGCAGCTGGGCACCGGGCTAACGTACTCAGTGGAGCGAATGTCAAGTGTCCAGCCAAGAGCTGCTTCACAAGCAGATTCAGCTGAGAATGCGCTGCCTGCTTCAGGACGGAAGGCGCAGCCCTTGCACTCCAGCACACAAGCTGGCCAGAAACAGGTTCTTGAACCTTCAGGGCTGCAGAGTCCACGCAGCTTGAGCACACCCAGAAGGACGCGTCCGGAAAGAAGGCGTTCCTCAAGTACCCCCCTTCTCCAAGCAGCCTTGAAACTGGGCACAACACACTGCGGCTCGGCGGCTTCCTTCTCAGATAGGCGTACCGTCACGTTATTCACTCTCGCAGCTCCGTTGCCCACTTGCAGCAGCTGCTGCTACCGAAGCAAAAGGCTCCAGAAGTAAAAGCCACTGCTGGGCTGCACGTTCGCCTTGCCTCGCGTAAAGCACCAGAAACCGTCCGCTGCACTCTGGATTGCCGTTCTCTGCCGCATCTACCGCTGTCACCTCTGCACCTCCGAGCATAAAGCTGGGCACAATTCTTTCCAGGGAAAGCTGGAAGAGAAATAGGTAGCAGCAGGAGTAGCTGCAAGTGGAACTTTCTGTGTTCAGCTGCTAACGTGAATCCGGCAGAGAAGCGAGTGCCAGCCACGCTTCCTCTTGCAGCCTGTGCGATGCGCACCGCAGCTCGGTGCCCTGCCTTCGTGCTCTATGCTCTTCGCACCACGTCGCGCTTTCATTCTGCCGGAGTCGAGCCGTCGTCCTACTTGTCGCACAGAGCACTGCGCCGGCAGCGAAATGCTCCAGCCGACTGCTTCTGCCGAAACACGCCCTGGCCTATGCACTTTCCCTCGCAGCGGCATACAGCAGCACACTGGGTCTTTCTTGTCGTCCAAATGTAAAGGGAAAGCGTCTCAGCTCCGTCTGGCACAGAGAACAGTTTTAGGTCAACAAGCTCAGCCGGAGCTTACCCCGGGCGCGTGGAAACCTGCGTTTGCACCACGTGCCAGCGGCAGCCCTCTTTCTTTTACAGCCCGCACAGCGCCGTCAGAGCGCGGTGCTCTCTGCACCTTCCTTCTCGGTTCCAAGTAGCACGGCGAACCTTACAGCCTTGCAGGGGGGGAAGGCGCGGAATAGGCGTCTCGCGAAGAAGAACGTGCCAGGACGCAAAGATGTCCTGCCTTTTCTCCTCCTCGTTGCCCGAGTTGTGGTGCGGCGTGGAAAGTCTGGGCCAGCGAAAAGCCAATCCAGCAAGTGTTTCTCGCCTGACGCATTTCGCTGAGCGAGAGCTACGCGGACACTTTCGACTCTGGGAAACGGCAAGAGGATGTGATTGTACGTCGAGCTGAGGGAAATCCGTGCACGGCACACCGTGGCTGCGTGCAGTGTTCACGCTGAAGAGCGGCAAAGCTCCAAGCCATCGCTGCGCTTCAAGTTCTGTCCGGACCACAGAAGGCGAAGAACGGAGCAGCTGGGCACCGGGCTAACGTACTCAGTGGAGCGAATGTCAAGTGTCCAGCCAAGAGCTGCTTCACAAGCAGATTCAGCTGAGAATGCGCTGCCTGCTTCAGGACGGAAGGCGCAGCCCTTGCACTCCAGCACACAAGCTGGCCAGAAACAGGTTCTTGAACCTTCAGGGCTGCAGAGTCCACGCAGCTTGAGCACACCCAGAAGGACGCGTCCGGAAAGAAGGCGTTCCTCAAGTACCCCCCTTCTCCAAGCAGCCTTGAAACTGGGCACAACACACTGCGGCTCGGCGGCTTCCTTCTCAGATAGGCGTACCGTCACGTTATTCACTCTCGCAGCTCCGTTGCCCACTTGCAGCAGCTGCTGCTACCGAAGCAAAAGGCTCCAGAAGTAAAAGCCACTGCTGGGCTGCACGTTCGCCTTGCCTCGCGTAAAGCACCAGAAACCGTCCGCTGCACTCTGGATTGCCGTTCTCTGCCGCATCTACCGCTGTCACCTCTGCACCTCCGAGCATAAAGCTGGGCACAATTCTTTCCAGGGAAAGCTGGAAGAGAAATAGGTAGCAGCAGGAGTAGCTGCAAGTGGAACTTTCTGTGTTCAGCTGCTAACGTGAATCCGGCAGAGAAGCGAGTGCCAGCCACGCTTCCTCTTGCAGCCTGTGCGATGCGCACCGCAGCTCGGTGCCCTGCCTTCGTGCTCTATGCTCTTCGCACCACGTCGCGCTTTCATTCTGCCGGAGTCGAGCCGTCGTCCTACTTGTCGCACAGAGCACTGCGCCGGCAGCGAAATGCTCCAGCCGACTGCTTCTGCCGAAACACGCCCTGGCCTATGCACTTTCCCTCGCAGCGGCATACAGCAGCACACTGGGTCTTTCTTGTCGTCCAAATGTAAAGGGAAAGCGTCTCAGCTCCGTCTGGCACAGAGAACAGTTTTAGGTCAACAAGCTCAGCCGGAGCTTACCCCGGGCGCGTGGAAACCTGCGTTTGCACCACGTGCCAGCGGCAGCCCTCTTTCTTTTACAGCCCGCACAGCGCCGTCAGAGCGCGGTGCTCTCTGCACCTTCCTTCTCGGTTCCAAGTAGCACGGCGAACCTTACAGCCTTGCAGGGGGGGAAGGCGCGGAATAGGCGTCTCGCGAAGAAGAACGTGCCAGGACGCAAAGATGTCCTGCCTTTTCTCCTCCTCGTTGCCCGAGTTGTGGTGCGGCGTGGAAAGTCTGGGCCAGCGAAAAGCCAATCCAGCAAGTGTTTCTCGCCTGACGCATTTCGCTGAGCGAGAGCTACGCGGACACTTTCGACTCTGGGAAACGGCAAGAGGATGTGATTGTACGTCGAGCTGAGGGAAATCCGTGCACGGCACACCGTGGCTGCGTGCAGTGTTCACGCTGAAGAGCGGCAAAGCTCCAAGCCATCGCTGCGCTTCAAGTTCTGTCCGGACCACAGAAGGCGAAGAACGGAGCAGCTGGGCACCGGGCTAACGTACTCAGTGGAGCGAATGTCAAGTGTCCAGCCAAGAGCTGCTTCACAAGCAGATTCAGCTGAGAATGCGCTGCCTGCTTCAGGACGGAAGGCGCAGCCCTTGCACTCCAGCACACAAGCTGGCCAGAAACAGGTTCTTGAACCTTCAGGGCTGCAGAGTCCACGCAGCTTGAGCACACCCAGAAGGACGCGTCCGGAAAGAAGGCGTTCCTCAAGTACCCCCCTTCTCCAAGCAGCCTTGAAACTGGGCACAACACACTGCGGCTCGGCGGCTTCCTTCTCAGATAGGCGTACCGTCACGTTATTCACTCTCGCAGCTCCGTTGCCCACTTGCAGCAGCTGCTGCTACCGAAGCAAAAGGCTCCAGAAGTAAAAGCCACTGCTGGGCTGCACGTTCGCCTTGCCTCGCGTAAAGCACCAGAAACCGTCCGCTGCACTCTGGATTGCCGTTCTCTGCCGCATCTACCGCTGTCACCTCTGCACCTCCGAGCATAAAGCTGGGCACAATTCTTTCCAGGGAAAGCTGGAAGAGAAATAGGTAGCAGCAGGAGTAGCTGCAAGTGGAACTTTCTGTGTTCAGCTGCTAACGTGAATCCGGCAGAGAAGCGAGTGCCAGCCACGCTTCCTCTTGCAGCCTGTGCGATGCGCACCGCAGCTCGGTGCCCTGCCTTCGTGCTCTATGCTCTTCGCACCACGTCGCGCTTTCATTCTGCCGGAGTCGAGCCGTCGTCCTACTTGTCGCACAGAGCACTGCGCCGGCAGCGAAATGCTCCAGCCGACTGCTTCTGCCGAAACACGCCCTGGCCTATGCACTTTCCCTCGCAGCGGCATACAGCAGCACACTGGGTCTTTCTTGTCGTCCAAATGTAAAGGGAAAGCGTCTCAGCTCCGTCTGGCACAGAGAACAGTTTTAGGTCAACAAGCTCAGCCGGAGCTTACCCCGGGCGCGTGGAAACCTGCGTTTGCACCACGTGCCAGCGGCAGCCCTCTTTCTTTTACAGCCCGCACAGCGCCGTCAGAGCGCGGTGCTCTCTGCACCTTCCTTCTCGGTTCCAAGTAGCACGGCGAACCTTACAGCCTTGCAGGGGGGGAAGGCGCGGAATAGGCGTCTCGCGAAGAAGAACGTGCCAGGACGCAAAGATGTCCTGCCTTTTCTCCTCCTCGTTGCCCGAGTTGTGGTGCGGCGTGGAAAGTCTGGGCCAGCGAAAAGCCAATCCAGCAAGTGTTTCTCGCCTGACGCATTTCGCTGAGCGAGAGCTACGCGGACACTTTCGACTCTGGGAAACGGCAAGAGGATGTGATTGTACGTCGAGCTGAGGGAAATCCGTGCACGGCACACCGTGGCTGCGTGCAGTGTTCACGCTGAAGAGCGGCAAAGCTCCAAGCCATCGCTGCGCTTCAAGTTCTGTCCGGACCACAGAAGGCGAAGAACGGAGCAGCTGGGCACCGGGCTAACGTACTCAGTGGAGCGAATGTCAAGTGTCCAGCCAAGAGCTGCTTCACAAGCAGATTCAGCTGAGAATGCGCTGCCTGCTTCAGGACGGAAGGCGCAGCCCTTGCACTCCAGCACACAAGCTGGCCAGAAACAGGTTCTTGAACCTTCAGGGCTGCAGAGTCCACGCAGCTTGAGCACACCCAGAAGGACGCGTCCGGAAAGAAGGCGTTCCTCAAGTACCCCCCTTCTCCAAGCAGCCTTGAAACTGGGCACAACACACTGCGGCTCGGCGGCTTCCTTCTCAGATAGGCGTACCGTCACGTTATTCACTCTCGCAGCTCCGTTGCCCACTTGCAGCAGCTGCTGCTACCGAAGCAAAAGGCTCCAGAAGTAAAAGCCACTGCTGGGCTGCACGTTCGCCTTGCCTCGCGTAAAGCACCAGAAACCGTCCGCTGCACTCTGGATTGCCGTTCTCTGCCGCATCTACCGCTGTCACCTCTGCACCTCCGAGCATAAAGCTGGGCACAATTCTTTCCAGGGAAAGCTGGAAGAGAAATAGGTAGCAGCAGGAGTAGCTGCAAGTGGAACTTTCTGTGTTCAGCTGCTAACGTGAATCCGGCAGAGAAGCGAGTGCCAGCCACGCTTCCTCTTGCAGCCTGTGCGATGCGCACCGCAGCTCGGTGCCCTGCCTTCGTGCTCTATGCTCTTCGCACCACGTCGCGCTTTCATTCTGCCGGAGTCGAGCCGTCGTCCTACTTGTCGCACAGAGCACTGCGCGCGGCAGCGAAATGCTCCAGCCGACTGCTTCTGCCGAAACACGCCCTGGCCTATGCACTTTCCCTCGCAGCGGCATACAGCAGCACACTGGGTCTTTCTTGTCGTCCAAATGTAAAGGGAAAGCGTCTCAGCTCCGTCTGGCACAGAGAACAGTTTTAGGTCAACAAGCTCAGCCGGAGCTTACCCCGGGCGCGTGGAAACCTGCGTTTGCACCACGTGCCAGCGGCAGCCCTCTTTCTTTTACAGCCCGCACAGCGCCGTCAGAGCGCGGTGCTCTCTGCACCTTCCTTCTCGGTTCCAAGTAGCACGGCGAACCTTACAGCCTTGCAGGGGGGGAAGGCGCGGAATAGGCGTCTCGCGAAGAAGAACGTGCCAGGACGCAAAGATGTCCTGCCTTTTCTCCTCCTCGTTGCCCGAGTTGTGGTGCGGCGTGGAAAGTCTGGGCCAGCGAAAAGCCAATCCAGCAAGTGTTTCTCGCCTGACGCATTTCGCTGAGCGAGAGCTACGCGGACACTTTCGACTCTGGGAAACGGCAAGAGGATGTGATTGTACGTCGAGCTGAGGGAAATCCGTGCACGGCACACCGTGGCTGCGTGCAGTGTTCACGCTGAAGAGCGGCAAAGCTCCAAGCCATCGCTGCGCTTCAAGTTCTGTCCGGACCACAGAAGGCGAAGAACGGAGCAGCTGGGCACCGGGCTAACGTACTCAGTGGAGCGAATGTCAAGTGTCCAGCCAAGAGCTGCTTCACAAGCAGATTCAGCTGAGAATGCGCTGCCTGCTTCAGGACGGAAGGCGCAGCCCTTGCACTCCAGCACACAAGCTGGCCAGAAACAGGTTCTTGAACCTTCAGGGCTGCAGAGTCCACGCAGCTTGAGCACACCCAGAAGGACGCGTCCGGAAAGAAGGCGTTCCTCAAGTACCCCCCTTCTCCAAGCAGCCTTGAAACTGGGCACAACACACTGCGGCTCGGCGGCTTCCTTCTCAGATAGGCGTACCGTCACGTTATTCACTCTCGCAGCTCCGTTGCCCACTTGCAGCAGCTGCTGCTACCGAAGCAAAAGGCTCCAGAAGTAAAAGCCACTGCTGGGCTGCACGTTCGCCTTGCCTCGCGTAAAGCACCAGAAACCGTCCGCTGCACTCTGGATTGCCGTTCTCTGCCGCATCTACCGCTGTCACCTCTGCACCTCCGAGCATAAAGCTGGGCACAATTCTTTCCAGGGAAAGCTGGAAGAGAAATAGGTAGCAGCAGGAGTAGCTGCAAGTGGAACTTTCTGTGTTCAGCTGCTAACGTGAATCCGGCAGAGAAGCGAGTGCCAGCCACGCTTCCTCTTGCAGCCTGTGCGATGCGCACCGCAGCTCGGTGCCCTGCCTTCGTGCTCTATGCTCTTCGCACCACGTCGCGCTTTCATTCTGCCGGAGTCGAGCCGTCGTCCTACTTGTCGCACAGAGCACTGCGCCGGCAGCGAAATGCTCCAGCCGACTGCTTCTGCCGAAACACGCCCTGGCCTATGCACTTTCCCTCGCAGCGGCATACAGCAGCACACTGGGTCTTTCTTGTCGTCCAAATGTAAAGGGAAAGCGTCTCAGCTCCGTCTGGCACAGAGAACAGTTTTAGGTCAACAAGCTCAGCCGGAGCTTACCCCGGGCGCGTGGAAACCTGCGTTTGCACCACGTGCCAGCGGCAGCCCTCTTTCTTTTACAGCCCGCACAGCGCCGTCAGAGCGCGGTGCTCTCTGCACCTTCCTTCTCGGTTCCAAGTAGCACGGCGAACCTTACAGCCTTGCAGGGGGGGAAGGCGCGGAATAGGCGTCTCGCGAAGAAGAACGTGCCAGGACGCAAAGATGTCCTGCCTTTTCTCCTCCTCGTTGCCCGAGTTGTGGTGCGGCGTGGAAAGTCTGGGCCAGCGAAAAGCCAATCCAGCAAGTGTTTCTCGCCTGACGCATTTCGCTGAGCGAGAGCTACGCGGACACTTTCGACTCTGGGAAACGGCAAGAGGATGTGATTGTACGTCGAGCTGAGGGAAATCCGTGCACGGCACACCGTGGCTGCGTGCAGTGTTCACGCTGAAGAGCGGCAAAGCTCCAAGCCATCGCTGCGCTTCAAGTTCTGTCCGGACCACAGAAGGCGAAGAACGGAGCAGCTGGGCACCGGGCTAACGTACTCAGTGGAGCGAATGTCAAGTGTCCAGCCAAGAGCTGCTTCACAAGCAGATTCAGCTGAGAATGCGCTGCCTGCTTCAGGACGGAAGGCGCAGCCCTTGCACTCCAGCACACAAGCTGGCCAGAAACAGGTTCTTGAACCTTCAGGGCTGCAGAGTCCACGCAGCTTGAGCACACCCAGAAGGACGCGTCCGGAAAGAAGGCGTTCCTCAAGTACCCCCCTTCTCCAAGCAGCCTTGAAACTGGGCACAACACACTGCGGCTCGGCGGCTTCCTTCTCAGATAGGCGTACCGTCACGTTATTCACTCTCGCAGCTCCGTTGCCCACTTGCAGCAGCTGCTGCTACCGAAGCAAAAGGCTCCAGAAGTAAAAGCCACTGCTGGGCTGCACGTTCGCCTTGCCTCGCGTAAAGCACCAGAAACCGTCCGCTGCACTCTGGATTGCCGTTCTCTGCCGCATCTACCGCTGTCACCTCTGCACCTCCGAGCATAAAGCTGGGCACAATTCTTTCCAGGGAAAGCTGGAAGAGAAATAGGTAGCAGCAGGAGTAGCTGCAAGTGGAACTTTCTGTGTTCAGCTGCTAACGTGAATCCGGCAGAGAAGCGAGTGCCAGCCACGCTTCCTCTTGCAGCCTGTGCGATGCGCACCGCAGCTCGGTGCCCTGCCTTCGTGCTCTATGCTCTTCGCACCACGTCGCGCTTTCATTCTGCCGGAGTCGAGCCGTCGTCCTACTTGTCGCACAGAGCACTGCGCCGGCAGCGAAATGCTCCAGCCGACTGCTTCTGCCGAAACACGCCCTGGCCTATGCACTTTCCCTCGCAGCGGCATACAGCAGCACACTGGGTCTTTCTTGTCGTCCAAATGTAAAGGGAAAGCGTCTCAGCTCCGTCTGGCACAGAGAACAGTTTTAGGTCAACAAGCTCAGCCGGAGCTTACCCCGGGCGCGTGGAAACCTGCGTTTGCACCACGTGCCAGCGGCAGCCCTCTTTCTTTT
Organism: Aphelocoma coerulescens; assembly: GCF_041296385.1. NCBI lineage: Eukaryota > Metazoa > Chordata > Aves > Passeriformes > Corvidae > Aphelocoma > Aphelocoma coerulescens. Next base: position 18,439 of record NW_027183907.1, read on the forward strand.
ACAGCCCGCACAGCGCCGTCAGAGCGCGGTGCTCTCTGCACCTTCCTTCTCGGTTCCAAGTAGCACGGCGAACCTTACAGCCTTGCAGGGGGGGAAGGCGCGGAATAGGCGTCTCGCGAAGAAGAACGTGCCAGGACGCAAAGATGTCCTGCCTTTTCTCCTCCTCGTTGCCCGAGTTGTGGTGCGGCGTGGAAAGTCTGGGCCAGCGAAAAGCCAATCCAGCAAGTGTTTCTCGCCTGACGCATTTCGCTGAGCGAGAGCTACGCGGACACTTTCGACTCTGGGAAACGGCAAGAGGATGTGATTGTACGTCGAGCTGAGGGAAATCCGTGCACGGCACACCGTGGCTGCGTGCAGTGTTCACGCTGAAGAGCGGCAAAGCTCCAAGCCATCGCTGCGCTTCAAGTTCTGTCCGGACCACAGAAGGCGAAGAACGGAGCAGCTGGGCACCGGGCTAACGTACTCAGTGGAGCGAATGTCAAGTGTCCAGCCAAGAGCTGCTTCACAAGCAGATTCAGCTGAGAATGCGCTGCCTGCTTCAGGACGGAAGGCGCAGCCCTTGCACTCCAGCACACAAGCTGGCCAGAAACAGGTTCTTGAACCTTCAGGGCTGCAGAGTCCACGCAGCTTGAGCACACCCAGAAGGACGCGTCCGGAAAGAAGGCGTTCCTCAAGTACCCCCCTTCTCCAAGCAGCCTTGAAACTGGGCACAACACACTGCGGCTCGGCGGCTTCCTTCTCAGATAGGCGTACCGTCACGTTATTCACTCTCGCAGCTCCGTTGCCCACTTGCAGCAGCTGCTGCTACCGAAGCAAAAGGCTCCAGAAGTAAAAGCCACTGCTGGGCTGCACGTTCGCCTTGCCTCGCGTAAAGCACCAGAAACCGTCCGCTGCACTCTGGATTGCCGTTCTCTGCCGCATCTACCGCTGTCACCTCTGCACCTCCGAGCATAAAGCTGGGCACAATTCTTTCCAGGGAAAGCTGGAAGAGAAATAGGTAGCAGCAGGAGTAGCTGCAAGTGGAACTTTCTGTGTTCAGCTGCTAACGTGAATCCGGCAGAGAAGCGAGTGCCAGCCACGCTTCCTCTTGCAGCCTGTGCGATGCGCACCGCAGCTCGGTGCCCTGCCTTCGTGCTCTATGCTCTTCGCACCACGTCGCGCTTTCATTCTGCCGGAGTCGAGCCGTCGTCCTACTTGTCGCACAGAGCACTGCGCCGGCAGCGAAATGCTCCAGCCGACTGCTTCTGCCGAAACACGCCCTGGCCTATGCACTTTCCCTCGCAGCGGCATACAGCAGCACACTGGGTCTTTCTTGTCGTCCAAATGTAAAGGGAAAGCGTCTCAGCTCCGTCTGGCACAGAGAACAGTTTTAGGTCAACAAGCTCAGCCGGAGCTTACCCCGGGCGCGTGGAAACCTGCGTTTGCACCACGTGCCAGCGGCAGCCCTCTTTCTTTTACAGCCCGCACAGCGCCGTCAGAGCGCGGTGCTCTCTGCACCTTCCTTCTCGGTTCCAAGTAGCACGGCGAACCTTACAGCCTTGCAGGGGGGGAAGGCGCGGAATAGGCGTCTCGCGAAGAAGAACGTGCCAGGACGCAAAGATGTCCTGCCTTTTCTCCTCCTCGTTGCCCGAGTTGTGGTGCGGCGTGGAAAGTCTGGGCCAGCGAAAAGCCAATCCAGCAAGTGTTTCTCGCCTGACGCATTTCGCTGAGCGAGAGCTACGCGGACACTTTCGACTCTGGGAAACGGCAAGAGGATGTGATTGTACGTCGAGCTGAGGGAAATCCGTGCACGGCACACCGTGGCTGCGTGCAGTGTTCACGCTGAAGAGCGGCAAAGCTCCAAGCCATCGCTGCGCTTCAAGTTCTGTCCGGACCACAGAAGGCGAAGAACGGAGCAGCTGGGCACCGGGCTAACGTACTCAGTGGAGCGAATGTCAAGTGTCCAGCCAAGAGCTGCTTCACAAGCAGATTCAGCTGAGAATGCGCTGCCTGCTTCAGGACGGAAGGCGCAGCCCTTGCACTCCAGCACACAAGCTGGCCAGAAACAGGTTCTTGAACCTTCAGGGCTGCAGAGTCCACGCAGCTTGAGCACACCCAGAAGGACGCGTCCGGAAAGAAGGCGTTCCTCAAGTACCCCCCTTCTCCAAGCAGCCTTGAAACTGGGCACAACACACTGCGGCTCGGCGGCTTCCTTCTCAGATAGGCGTACCGTCACGTTATTCACTCTCGCAGCTCCGTTGCCCACTTGCAGCAGCTGCTGCTACCGAAGCAAAAGGCTCCAGAAGTAAAAGCCACTGCTGGGCTGCACGTTCGCCTTGCCTCGCGTAAAGCACCAGAAACCGTCCGCTGCACTCTGGATTGCCGTTCTCTGCCGCATCTACCGCTGTCACCTCTGCACCTCCGAGCATAAAGCTGGGCACAATTCTTTCCAGGGAAAGCTGGAAGAGAAATAGGTAGCAGCAGGAGTAGCTGCAAGTGGAACTTTCTGTGTTCAGCTGCTAACGTGAATCCGGCAGAGAAGCGAGTGCCAGCCACGCTTCCTCTTGCAGCCTGTGCGATGCGCACCGCAGCTCGGTGCCCTGCCTTCGTGCTCTATGCTCTTCGCACCACGTCGCGCTTTCATTCTGCCGGAGTCGAGCCGTCGTCCTACTTGTCGCACAGAGCACTGCGCCGGCAGCGAAATGCTCCAGCCGACTGCTTCTGCCGAAACACGCCCTGGCCTATGCACTTTCCCTCGCAGCGGCATACAGCAGCACACTGGGTCTTTCTTGTCGTCCAAATGTAAAGGGAAAGCGTCTCAGCTCCGTCTGGCACAGAGAACAGTTTTAGGTCAACAAGCTCAGCCGGAGCTTACCCCGGGCGCGTGGAAACCTGCGTTTGCACCACGTGCCAGCGGCAGCCCTCTTTCTTTTACAGCCCGCACAGCGCCGTCAGAGCGCGGTGCTCTCTGCACCTTCCTTCTCGGTTCCAAGTAGCACGGCGAACCTTACAGCCTTGCAGGGGGGGAAGGCGCGGAATAGGCGTCTCGCGAAGAAGAACGTGCCAGGACGCAAAGATGTCCTGCCTTTTCTCCTCCTCGTTGCCCGAGTTGTGGTGCGGCGTGGAAAGTCTGGGCCAGCGAAAAGCCAATCCAGCAAGTGTTTCTCGCCTGACGCATTTCGCTGAGCGAGAGCTACGCGGACACTTTCGACTCTGGGAAACGGCAAGAGGATGTGATTGTACGTCGAGCTGAGGGAAATCCGTGCACGGCACACCGTGGCTGCGTGCAGTGTTCACGCTGAAGAGCGGCAAAGCTCCAAGCCATCGCTGCGCTTCAAGTTCTGTCCGGACCACAGAAGGCGAAGAACGGAGCAGCTGGGCACCGGGCTAACGTACTCAGTGGAGCGAATGTCAAGTGTCCAGCCAAGAGCTGCTTCACAAGCAGATTCAGCTGAGAATGCGCTGCCTGCTTCAGGACGGAAGGCGCAGCCCTTGCACTCCAGCACACAAGCTGGCCAGAAACAGGTTCTTGAACCTTCAGGGCTGCAGAGTCCACGCAGCTTGAGCACACCCAGAAGGACGCGTCCGGAAAGAAGGCGTTCCTCAAGTACCCCCCTTCTCCAAGCAGCCTTGAAACTGGGCACAACACACTGCGGCTCGGCGGCTTCCTTCTCAGATAGGCGTACCGTCACGTTATTCACTCTCGCAGCTCCGTTGCCCACTTGCAGCAGCTGCTGCTACCGAAGCAAAAGGCTCCAGAAGTAAAAGCCACTGCTGGGCTGCACGTTCGCCTTGCCTCGCGTAAAGCACCAGAAACCGTCCGCTGCACTCTGGATTGCCGTTCTCTGCCGCATCTACCGCTGTCACCTCTGCACCTCCGAGCATAAAGCTGGGCACAATTCTTTCCAGGGAAAGCTGGAAGAGAAATAGGTAGCAGCAGGAGTAGCTGCAAGTGGAACTTTCTGTGTTCAGCTGCTAACGTGAATCCGGCAGAGAAGCGAGTGCCAGCCACGCTTCCTCTTGCAGCCTGTGCGATGCGCACCGCAGCTCGGTGCCCTGCCTTCGTGCTCTATGCTCTTCGCACCACGTCGCGCTTTCATTCTGCCGGAGTCGAGCCGTCGTCCTACTTGTCGCACAGAGCACTGCGCCGGCAGCGAAATGCTCCAGCCGACTGCTTCTGCCGAAACACGCCCTGGCCTATGCACTTTCCCTCGCAGCGGCATACAGCAGCACACTGGGTCTTTCTTGTCGTCCAAATGTAAAGGGAAAGCGTCTCAGCTCCGTCTGGCACAGAGAACAGTTTTAGGTCAACAAGCTCAGCCGGAGCTTACCCCGGGCGCGTGGAAACCTGCGTTTGCACCACGTGCCAGCGGCAGCCCTCTTTCTTTTACAGCCCGCACAGCGCCGTCAGAGCGCGGTGCTCTCTGCACCTTCCTTCTCGGTTCCAAGTAGCACGGCGAACCTTACAGCCTTGCAGGGGGGGAAGGCGCGGAATAGGCGTCTCGCGAAGAAGAACGTGCCAGGACGCAAAGATGTCCTGCCTTTTCTCCTCCTCGTTGCCCGAGTTGTGGTGCGGCGTGGAAAGTCTGGGCCAGCGAAAAGCCAATCCAGCAAGTGTTTCTCGCCTGACGCATTTCGCTGAGCGAGAGCTACGCGGACACTTTCGACTCTGGGAAACGGCAAGAGGATGTGATTGTACGTCGAGCTGAGGGAAATCCGTGCACGGCACACCGTGGCTGCGTGCAGTGTTCACGCTGAAGAGCGGCAAAGCTCCAAGCCATCGCTGCGCTTCAAGTTCTGTCCGGACCACAGAAGGCGAAGAACGGAGCAGCTGGGCACCGGGCTAACGTACTCAGTGGAGCGAATGTCAAGTGTCCAGCCAAGAGCTGCTTCACAAGCAGATTCAGCTGAGAATGCGCTGCCTGCTTCAGGACGGAAGGCGCAGCCCTTGCACTCCAGCACACAAGCTGGCCAGAAACAGGTTCTTGAACCTTCAGGGCTGCAGAGTCCACGCAGCTTGAGCACACCCAGAAGGACGCGTCCGGAAAGAAGGCGTTCCTCAAGTACCCCCCTTCTCCAAGCAGCCTTGAAACTGGGCACAACACACTGCGGCTCGGCGGCTTCCTTCTCAGATAGGCGTACCGTCACGTTATTCACTCTCGCAGCTCCGTTGCCCACTTGCAGCAGCTGCTGCTACCGAAGCAAAAGGCTCCAGAAGTAAAAGCCACTGCTGGGCTGCACGTTCGCCTTGCCTCGCGTAAAGCACCAGAAACCGTCCGCTGCACTCTGGATTGCCGTTCTCTGCCGCATCTACCGCTGTCACCTCTGCACCTCCGAGCATAAAGCTGGGCACAATTCTTTCCAGGGAAAGCTGGAAGAGAAATAGGTAGCAGCAGGAGTAGCTGCAAGTGGAACTTTCTGTGTTCAGCTGCTAACGTGAATCCGGCAGAGAAGCGAGTGCCAGCCACGCTTCCTCTTGCAGCCTGTGCGATGCGCACCGCAGCTCGGTGCCCTGCCTTCGTGCTCTATGCTCTTCGCACCACGTCGCGCTTTCATTCTGCCGGAGTCGAGCCGTCGTCCTACTTGTCGCACAGAGCACTGCGCCGGCAGCGAAATGCTCCAGCCGACTGCTTCTGCCGAAACACGCCCTGGCCTATGCACTTTCCCTCGCAGCGGCATACAGCAGCACACTGGGTCTTTCTTGTCGTCCAAATGTAAAGGGAAAGCGTCTCAGCTCCGTCTGGCACAGAGAACAGTTTTAGGTCAACAAGCTCAGCCGGAGCTTACCCCGGGCGCGTGGAAACCTGCGTTTGCACCACGTGCCAGCGGCAGCCCTCTTTCTTTTACAGCCCGCACAGCGCCGTCAGAGCGCGGTGCTCTCTGCACCTTCCTTCTCGGTTCCAAGTAGCACGGCGAACCTTACAGCCTTGCAGGGGGGGAAGGCGCGGAATAGGCGTCTCGCGAAGAAGAACGTGCCAGGACGCAAAGATGTCCTGCCTTTTCTCCTCCTCGTTGCCCGAGTTGTGGTGCGGCGTGGAAAGTCTGGGCCAGCGAAAAGCCAATCCAGCAAGTGTTTCTCGCCTGACGCATTTCGCTGAGCGAGAGCTACGCGGACACTTTCGACTCTGGGAAACGGCAAGAGGATGTGATTGTACGTCGAGCTGAGGGAAATCCGTGCACGGCACACCGTGGCTGCGTGCAGTGTTCACGCTGAAGAGCGGCAAAGCTCCAAGCCATCGCTGCGCTTCAAGTTCTGTCCGGACCACAGAAGGCGAAGAACGGAGCAGCTGGGCACCGGGCTAACGTACTCAGTGGAGCGAATGTCAAGTGTCCAGCCAAGAGCTGCTTCACAAGCAGATTCAGCTGAGAATGCGCTGCCTGCTTCAGGACGGAAGGCGCAGCCCTTGCACTCCAGCACACAAGCTGGCCAGAAACAGGTTCTTGAACCTTCAGGGCTGCAGAGTCCACGCAGCTTGAGCACACCCAGAAGGACGCGTCCGGAAAGAAGGCGTTCCTCAAGTACCCCCCTTCTCCAAGCAGCCTTGAAACTGGGCACAACACACTGCGGCTCGGCGGCTTCCTTCTCAGATAGGCGTACCGTCACGTTATTCACTCTCGCAGCTCCGTTGCCCACTTGCAGCAGCTGCTGCTACCGAAGCAAAAGGCTCCAGAAGTAAAAGCCACTGCTGGGCTGCACGTTCGCCTTGCCTCGCGTAAAGCACCAGAAACCGTCCGCTGCACTCTGGATTGCCGTTCTCTGCCGCATCTACCGCTGTCACCTCTGCACCTCCGAGCATAAAGCTGGGCACAATTCTTTCCAGGGAAAGCTGGAAGAGAAATAGGTAGCAGCAGGAGTAGCTGCAAGTGGAACTTTCTGTGTTCAGCTGCTAACGTGAATCCGGCAGAGAAGCGAGTGCCAGCCACGCTTCCTCTTGCAGCCTGTGCGATGCGCACCGCAGCTCGGTGCCCTGCCTTCGTGCTCTATGCTCTTCGCACCACGTCGCGCTTTCATTCTGCCGGAGTCGAGCCGTCGTCCTACTTGTCGCACAGAGCACTGCGCCGGCAGCGAAATGCTCCAGCCGACTGCTTCTGCCGAAACACGCCCTGGCCTATGCACTTTCCCTCGCAGCGGCATACAGCAGCACACTGGGTCTTTCTTGTCGTCCAAATGTAAAGGGAAAGCGTCTCAGCTCCGTCTGGCACAGAGAACAGTTTTAGGTCAACAAGCTCAGCCGGAGCTTACCCCGGGCGCGTGGAAACCTGCGTTTGCACCACGTGCCAGCGGCAGCCCTCTTTCTTTTACAGCCCGCACAGCGCCGTCAGAGCGCGGTGCTCTCTGCACCTTCCTTCTCGGTTCCAAGTAGCACGGCGAACCTTACAGCCTTGCAGGGGGGGAAGGCGCGGAATAGGCGTCTCGCGAAGAAGAACGTGCCAGGACGCAAAGATGTCCTGCCTTTTCTCCTCCTCGTTGCCCGAGTTGTGGTGCGGCGTGGAAAGTCTGGGCCAGCGAAAAGCCAATCCAGCAAGTGTTTCTCGCCTGACGCATTTCGCTGAGCGAGAGCTACGCGGACACTTTCGACTCTGGGAAACGGCAAGAGGATGTGATTGTACGTCGAGCTGAGGGAAATCCGTGCACGGCACACCGTGGCTGCGTGCAGTGTTCACGCTGAAGAGCGGCAAAGCTCCAAGCCATCGCTGCGCTTCAAGTTCTGTCCGGACCACAGAAGGCGAAGAACGGAGCAGCTGGGCACCGGGCTAACGTACTCAGTGGAGCGAATGTCAAGTGTCCAGCCAAGAGCTGCTTCACAAGCAGATTCAGCTGAGAATGCGCTGCCTGCTTCAGGACGGAAGGCGCAGCCCTTGCACTCCAGCACACAAGCTGGCCAGAAACAGGTTCTTGAACCTTCAGGGCTGCAGAGTCCACGCAGCTTGAGCACACCCAGAAGGACGCGTCCGGAAAGAAGGCGTTCCTCAAGTACCCCCCTTCTCCAAGCAGCCTTGAAACTGGGCACAACACACTGCGGCTCGGCGGCTTCCTTCTCAGATAGGCGTACCGTCACGTTATTCACTCTCGCAGCTCCGTTGCCCACTTGCAGCAGCTGCTGCTACCGAAGCAAAAGGCTCCAGAAGTAAAAGCCACTGCTGGGCTGCACGTTCGCCTTGCCTCGCGTAAAGCACCAGAAACCGTCCGCTGCACTCTGGATTGCCGTTCTCTGCCGCATCTACCGCTGTCACCTCTGCACCTCCGAGCATAAAGCTGGGCACAATTCTTTCCAGGGAAAGCTGGAAGAGAAATAGGTAGCAGCAGGAGTAGCTGCAAGTGGAACTTTCTGTGTTCAGCTGCTAACGTGAATCCGGCAGAGAAGCGAGTGCCAGCCACGCTTCCTCTTGCAGCCTGTGCGATGCGCACCGCAGCTCGGTGCCCTGCCTTCGTGCTCTATGCTCTTCGCACCACGTCGCGCTTTCATTCTGCCGGAGTCGAGCCGTCGTCCTACTTGTCGCACAGAGCACTGCGCCGGCAGCGAAATGCTCCAGCCGACTGCTTCTGCCGAAACACGCCCTGGCCTATGCACTTTCCCTCGCAGCGGCATACAGCAGCACACTGGGTCTTTCTTGTCGTCCAAATGTAAAGGGAAAGCGTCTCAGCTCCGTCTGGCACAGAGAACAGTTTTAGGTCAACAAGCTCAGCCGGAGCTTACCCCGGGCGCGTGGAAACCTGCGTTTGCACCACGTGCCAGCGGCAGCCCTCTTTCTTTTACAGCCCGCACAGCGCCGTCAGAGCGCGGTGCTCTCTGCACCTTCCTTCTCGGTTCCAAGTAGCACGGCGAACCTTACAGCCTTGCAGGGGGGGAAGGCGCGGAATAGGCGTCTCGCGAAGAAGAACGTGCCAGGACGCAAAGATGTCCTGCCTTTTCTCCTCCTCGTTGCCCGAGTTGTGGTGCGGCGTGGAAAGTCTGGGCCAGCGAAAAGCCAATCCAGCAAGTGTTTCTCGCCTGACGCATTTCGCTGAGCGAGAGCTACGCGGACACTTTCGACTCTGGGAAACGGCAAGAGGATGTGATTGTACGTCGAGCTGAGGGAAATCCGTGCACGGCACACCGTGGCTGCGTGCAGTGTTCACGCTGAAGAGCGGCAAAGCTCCAAGCCATCGCTGCGCTTCAAGTTCTGTCCGGACCACAGAAGGCGAAGAACGGAGCAGCTGGGCACCGGGCTAACGTACTCAGTGGAGCGAATGTCAAGTGTCCAGCCAAGAGCTGCTTCACAAGCAGATTCAGCTGAGAATGCGCTGCCTGCTTCAGGACGGAAGGCGCAGCCCTTGCACTCCAGCACACAAGCTGGCCAGAAACAGGTTCTTGAACCTTCAGGGCTGCAGAGTCCACGCAGCTTGAGCACACCCAGAAGGACGCGTCCGGAAAGAAGGCGTTCCTCAAGTACCCCCCTTCTCCAAGCAGCCTTGAAACTGGGCACAACACACTGCGGCTCGGCGGCTTCCTTCTCAGATAGGCGTACCGTCACGTTATTCACTCTCGCAGCTCCGTTGCCCACTTGCAGCAGCTGCTGCTACCGAAGCAAAAGGCTCCAGAAGTAAAAGCCACTGCTGGGCTGCACGTTCGCCTTGCCTCGCGTAAAGCACCAGAAACCGTCCGCTGCACTCTGGATTGCCGTTCTCTGCCGCATCTACCGCTGTCACCTCTGCACCTCCGAGCATAAAGCTGGGCACAATTCTTTCCAGGGAAAGCTGGAAGAGAAATAGGTAGCAGCAGGAGTAGCTGCAAGTGGAACTTTCTGTGTTCAGCTGCTAACGTGAATCCGGCAGAGAAGCGAGTGCCAGCCACGCTTCCTCTTGCAGCCTGTGCGATGCGCACCGCAGCTCGGTGCCCTGCCTTCGTGCTCTATGCTCTTCGCACCACGTCGCGCTTTCATTCTGCCGGAGTCGAGCCGTCGTCCTACTTGTCGCACAGAGCACTGCGCCGGCAGCGAAATGCTCCAGCCGACTGCTTCTGCCGAAACACGCCCTGGCCTATGCACTTTCCCTCGCAGCGGCATACAGCAGCACACTGGGTCTTTCTTGTCGTCCAAATGTAAAGGGAAAGCGTCTCAGCTCCGTCTGGCACAGAGAACAGTTTTAGGTCAACAAGCTCAGCCGGAGCTTACCCCGGGCGCGTGGAAACCTGCGTTTGCACCACGTGCCAGCGGCAGCCCTCTTTCTTTTACAGCCCGCACAGCGCCGTCAGAGCGCGGTGCTCTCTGCACCTTCCTTCTCGGTTCCAAGTAGCACGGCGAACCTTACAGCCTTGCAGGGGGGGAAGGCGCGGAATAGGCGTCTCGCGAAGAAGAACGTGCCAGGACGCAAAGATGTCCTGCCTTTTCTCCTCCTCGTTGCCCGAGTTGTGGTGCGGCGTGGAAAGTCTGGGCCAGCGAAAAGCCAATCCAGCAAGTGTTTCTCGCCTGACGCATTTCGCTGAGCGAGAGCTACGCGGACACTTTCGACTCTGGGAAACGGCAAGAGGATGTGATTGTACGTCGAGCTGAGGGAAATCCGTGCACGGCACACCGTGGCTGCGTGCAGTGTTCACGCTGAAGAGCGGCAAAGCTCCAAGCCATCGCTGCGCTTCAAGTTCTGTCCGGACCACAGAAGGCGAAGAACGGAGCAGCTGGGCACCGGGCTAACGTACTCAGTGGAGCGAATGTCAAGTGTCCAGCCAAGAGCTGCTTCACAAGCAGATTCAGCTGAGAATGCGCTGCCTGCTTCAGGACGGAAGGCGCAGCCCTTGCACTCCAGCACACAAGCTGGCCAGAAACAGGTTCTTGAACCTTCAGGGCTGCAGAGTCCACGCAGCTTGAGCACACCCAGAAGGACGCGTCCGGAAAGAAGGCGTTCCTCAAGTACCCCCCTTCTCCAAGCAGCCTTGAAACTGGGCACAACACACTGCGGCTCGGCGGCTTCCTTCTCAGATAGGCGTACCGTCACGTTATTCACTCTCGCAGCTCCGTTGCCCACTTGCAGCAGCTGCTGCTACCGAAGCAAAAGGCTCCAGAAGTAAAAGCCACTGCTGGGCTGCACGTTCGCCTTGCCTCGCGTAAAGCACCAGAAACCGTCCGCTGCACTCTGGATTGCCGTTCTCTGCCGCATCTACCGCTGTCACCTCTGCACCTCCGAGCATAAAGCTGGGCACAATTCTTTCCAGGGAAAGCTGGAAGAGAAATAGGTAGCAGCAGGAGTAGCTGCAAGTGGAACTTTCTGTGTTCAGCTGCTAACGTGAATCCGGCAGAGAAGCGAGTGCCAGCCACGCTTCCTCTTGCAGCCTGTGCGATGCGCACCGCAGCTCGGTGCCCTGCCTTCGTGCTCTATGCTCTTCGCACCACGTCGCGCTTTCATTCTGCCGGAGTCGAGCCGTCGTCCTACTTGTCGCACAGAGCACTGCGCCGGCAGCGAAATGCTCCAGCCGACTGCTTCTGCCGAAACACGCCCTGGCCTATGCACTTTCCCTCGCAGCGGCATACAGCAGCACACTGGGTCTTTCTTGTCGTCCAAATGTAAAGGGAAAGCGTCTCAGCTCCGTCTGGCACAGAGAACAGTTTTAGGTCAACAAGCTCAGCCGGAGCTTACCCCGGGCGCGTGGAAACCTGCGTTTGCACCACGTGCCAGCGGCAGCCCTCTTTCTTTTACAGCCCGCACAGCGCCGTCAGAGCGCGGTGCTCTCTGCACCTTCCTTCTCGGTTCCAAGTAGCACGGCGAACCTTACAGCCTTGCAGGGGGGGAAGGCGCGGAATAGGCGTCTCGCGAAGAAGAACGTGCCAGGACGCAAAGATGTCCTGCCTTTTCTCCTCCTCGTTGCCCGAGTTGTGGTGCGGCGTGGAAAGTCTGGGCCAGCGAAAAGCCAATCCAGCAAGTGTTTCTCGCCTGACGCATTTCGCTGAGCGAGAGCTACGCGGACACTTTCGACTCTGGGAAACGGCAAGAGGATGTGATTGTACGTCGAGCTGAGGGAAATCCGTGCACGGCACACCGTGGCTGCGTGCAGTGTTCACGCTGAAGAGCGGCAAAGCTCCAAGCCATCGCTGCGCTTCAAGTTCTGTCCGGACCACAGAAGGCGAAGAACGGAGCAGCTGGGCACCGGGCTAACGTACTCAGTGGAGCGAATGTCAAGTGTCCAGCCAAGAGCTGCTTCACAAGCAGATTCAGCTGAGAATGCGCTGCCTGCTTCAGGACGGAAGGCGCAGCCCTTGCACTCCAGCACACAAGCTGGCCAGAAACAGGTTCTTGAACCTTCAGGGCTGCAGAGTCCACGCAGCTTGAGCACACCCAGAAGGACGCGTCCGGAAAGAAGGCGTTCCTCAAGTACCCCCCTTCTCCAAGCAGCCTTGAAACTGGGCACAACACACTGCGGCTCGGCGGCTTCCTTCTCAGATAGGCGTACCGTCACGTTATTCACTCTCGCAGCTCCGTTGCCCACTTGCAGCAGCTGCTGCTACCGAAGCAAAAGGCTCCAGAAGTAAAAGCCACTGCTGGGCTGCACGTTCGCCTTGCCTCGCGTAAAGCACCAGAAACCGTCCGCTGCACTCTGGATTGCCGTTCTCTGCCGCATCTACCGCTGTCACCTCTGCACCTCCGAGCATAAAGCTGGGCACAATTCTTTCCAGGGAAAGCTGGAAGAGAAATAGGTAGCAGCAGGAGTAGCTGCAAGTGGAACTTTCTGTGTTCAGCTGCTAACGTGAATCCGGCAGAGAAGCGAGTGCCAGCCACGCTTCCTCTTGCAGCCTGTGCGATGCGCACACGCAGCTCGGTGCCCTGCCTTCGTGCTCTATGCTCTTCGCACCACGTCGCGCTTTCATTCTGCCGGAGTCGAGCCGTCGTCCTACTTGTCGCACAGAGCACTGCGCCGGCAGCGAAATGCTCCAGCCGACTGCTTCTGCCGAAACACGCCCTGGCCTATGCACTTTCCCTCGCAGCGGCATACAGCAGCACACTGGGTCTTTCTTGTCGTCCAAATGTAAAGGGAAAGCGTCTCAGCTCCGTCTGGCACAGAGAACAGTTTTAGGTCAACAAGCTCAGCCGGAGCTTACCCCGGGCGCGTGGAAACCTGCGTTTGCACCACGTGCCAGCGGCAGCCCTCTTTCTTTTACAGCCCGCACAGCGCCGTCAGAGCGCGGTGCTCTCTGCACCTTCCTTCTCGGTTCCAAGTAGCACGGCGAACCTTACAGCCTTGCAGGGGGGGAAGGCGCGGAATAGGCGTCTCGCGAAGAAGAACGTGCCAGGACGCAAAGATGTCCTGCCTTTTCTCCTCCTCGTTGCCCGAGTTGTGGTGCGGCGTGGAAAGTCTGGGCCAGCGAAAAGCCAATCCAGCAAGTGTTTCTCGCCTGACGCATTTCGCTGAGCGAGAGCTACGCGGACACTTTCGACTCTGGGAAACGGCAAGAGGATGTGATTGTACGTCGAGCTGAGGGAAATCCGTGCACGGCACACCGTGGCTGCGTGCAGTGTTCACGCTGAAGAGCGGCAAAGCTCCAAGCCATCGCTGCGCTTCAAGTTCTGTCCGGACCACAGAAGGCGAAGAACGGAGCAGCTGGGCACCGGGCTAACGTACTCAGTGGAGCGAATGTCAAGTGTCCAGCCAAGAGCTGCTTCACAAGCAGATTCAGCTGAGAATGCGCTGCCTGCTTCAGGACGGAAGGCGCAGCCCTTGCACTCCAGCACACAAGCTGGCCAGAAACAGGTTCTTGAACCTTCAGGGCTGCAGAGTCCACGCAGCTTGAGCACACCCAGAAGGACGCGTCCGGAAAGAAGGCGTTCCTCAAGTACCCCCCTTCTCCAAGCAGCCTTGAAACTGGGCACAACACACTGCGGCTCGGCGGCTTCCTTCTCAGATAGGCGTACCGTCACGTTATTCACTCTCGCAGCTCCGTTGCCCACTTGCAGCAGCTGCTGCTACCGAAGCAAAAGGCTCCAGAAGTAAAAGCCACTGCTGGGCTGCACGTTCGCCTTGCCTCGCGTAAAGCACCAGAAACCGTCCGCTGCACTCTGGATTGCCGTTCTCTGCCGCATCTACCGCTGTCACCTCTGCACCTCCGAGCATAAAGCTGGGCACAATTCTTTCCAGGGAAAGCTGGAAGAGAAATAGGTAGCAGCAGGAGTAGCTGCAAGTGGAACTTTCTGTGTTCAGCTGCTAACGTGAATCCGGCAGAGAAGCGAGTGCCAGCCACGCTTCCTCTTGCAGCCTGTGCGATGCGCACCGCAGCTCGGTGCCCTGCCTTCGTGCTCTATGCTCTTCGCACCACGTCGCGCTTTCATTCTGCCGGAGTCGAGCCGTCGTCCTACTTGTCGCACAGAGCACTGCGCCGGCAGCGAAATGCTCCAGCCGACTGCTTCTGCCGAAACACGCCCTGGCCTATGCACTTTCCCTCGCAGCGGCATACAGCAGCACACTGGGTCTTTCTTGTCGTCCAAATGTAAAGGGAAAGCGTCTCAGCTCCGTCTGGCACAGAGAACAGTTTTAGGTCAACAAGCTCAGCCGGAGCTTACCCCGGGCGCGTGGAAACCTGCGTTTGCACCACGTGCCAGCGGCAGCCCTCTTTCTTTTACAGCCCGCACAGCGCCGTCAGAGCGCGGTGCTCTCTGCACCTTCCTTCTCGGTTCCAAGTAGCACGGCGAACCTTACAGCCTTGCAGGGGGGGAAGGCGCGGAATAGGCGTCTCGCGAAGAAGAACGTGCCAGGACGCAAAGATGTCCTGCCTTTTCTCCTCCTCGTTGCCCGAGTTGTGGTGCGGCGTGGAAAGTCTGGGCCAGCGAAAAGCCAATCCAGCAAGTGTTTCTCGCCTGACGCATTTCGCTGAGCGAGAGCTACGCGGACACTTTCGACTCTGGGAAACGGCAAGAGGATGTGATTGTACGTCGAGCTGAGGGAAATCCGTGCACGGCACACCGTGGCTGCGTGCAGTGTTCACGCTGAAGAGCGGCAAAGCTCCAAGCCATCGCTGCGCTTCAAGTTCTGTCCGGACCACAGAAGGCGAAGAACGGAGCAGCTGGGCACCGGGCTAACGTACTCAGTGGAGCGAATGTCAAGTGTCCAGCCAAGAGCTGCTTCACAAGCAGATTCAGCTGAGAATGCGCTGCCTGCTTCAGGACGGAAGGCGCAGCCCTTGCACTCCAGCACACAAGCTGGCCAGAAACAGGTTCTTGAACCTTCAGGGCTGCAGAGTCCACGCAGCTTGAGCACACCCAGAAGGACGCGTCCGGAAAGAAGGCGTTCCTCAAGTACCCCCCTTCTCCAAGCAGCCTTGAAACTGGGCACAACACACTGCGGCTCGGCGGCTTCCTTCTCAGATAGGCGTACCGTCACGTTATTCACTCTCGCAGCTCCGTTGCCCACTTGCAGCAGCTGCTGCTACCGAAGCAAAAGGCTCCAGAAGTAAAAGCCACTGCTGGGCTGCACGTTCGCCTTGCCTCGCGTAAAGCACCAGAAACCGTCCGCTGCACTCTGGATTGCCGTTCTCTGCCGCATCTACCGCTGTCACCTCTGCACCTCCGAGCATAAAGCTGGGCACAATTCTTTCCAGGGAAAGCTGGAAGAGAAATAGGTAGCAGCAGGAGTAGCTGCAAGTGGAACTTTCTGTGTTCAGCTGCTAACGTGAATCCGGCAGAGAAGCGAGTGCCAGCCACGCTTCCTCTTGCAGCCTGTGCGATGCGCACCGCAGCTCGGTGCCCTGCCTTCGTGCTCTATGCTCTTCGCACCACGTCGCGCTTTCATTCTGCCGGAGTCGAGCCGTCGTCCTACTTGTCGCACAGAGCACTGCGCCGGCAGCGAAATGCTCCAGCCGACTGCTTCTGCCGAAACACGCCCTGGCCTATGCACTTTCCCTCGCAGCGGCATACAGCAGCACACTGGGTCTTTCTTGTCGTCCAAATGTAAAGGGAAAGCGTCTCAGCTCCGTCTGGCACAGAGAACAGTTTTAGGTCAACAAGCTCAGCCGGAGCTTACCCCGGGCGCGTGGAAACCTGCGTTTGCACCACGTGCCAGCGGCAGCCCTCTTTCTTTTACAGCCCGCACAGCGCCGTCAGAGCGCGGTGCTCTCTGCACCTTCCTTCTCGGTTCCAAGTAGCACGGCGAACCTTACAGCCTTGCAGGGGGGGAAGGCGCGGAATAGGCGTCTCGCGAAGAAGAACGTGCCAGGACGCAAAGATGTCCTGCCTTTTCTCCTCCTCGTTGCCCGAGTTGTGGTGCGGCGTGGAAAGTCTGGGCCAGCGAAAAGCCAATCCAGCAAGTGTTTCTCGCCTGACGCATTTCGCTGAGCGAGAGCTACGCGGACACTTTCGACTCTGGGAAACGGCAAGAGGATGTGATTGTACGTCGAGCTGAGGGAAATCCGTGCACGGCACACCGTGGCTGCGTGCAGTGTTCACGCTGAAGAGCGGCAAAGCTCCAAGCCATCGCTGCGCTTCAAGTTCTGTCCGGACCACAGAAGGCGAAGAACGGAGCAGCTGGGCACCGGGCTAACGTACTCAGTGGAGCGAATGTCAAGTGTCCAGCCAAGAGCTGCTTCACAAGCAGATTCAGCTGAGAATGCGCTGCCTGCTTCAGGACGGAAGGCGCAGCCCTTGCACTCCAGCACACAAGCTGGCCAGAAACAGGTTCTTGAACCTTCAGGGCTGCAGAGTCCACGCAGCTTGAGCACACCCAGAAGGACGCGTCCGGAAAGAAGGCGTTCCTCAAGTACCCCCCTTCTCCAAGCAGCCTTGAAACTGGGCACAACACACTGCGGCTCGGCGGCTTCCTTCTCAGATAGGCGTACCGTCACGTTATTCACTCTCGCAGCTCCGTTGCCCACTTGCAGCAGCTGCTGCTACCGAAGCAAAAGGCTCCAGAAGTAAAAGCCACTGCTGGGCTGCACGTTCGCCTTGCCTCGCGTAAAGCACCAGAAACCGTCCGCTGCACTCTGGATTGCCGTTCTCTGCCGCATCTACCGCTGTCACCTCTGCACCTCCGAGCATAAAGCTGGGCACAATTCTTTCCAGGGAAAGCTGGAAGAGAAATAGGTAGCAGCAGGAGTAGCTGCAAGTGGAACTTTCTG
This sequence comes from Aphelocoma coerulescens, assembly GCF_041296385.1. Classification (NCBI taxonomy): domain Eukaryota; kingdom Metazoa; phylum Chordata; class Aves; order Passeriformes; family Corvidae; genus Aphelocoma; species Aphelocoma coerulescens. The sequence continues at coordinate 35,488 of NW_027183907.1, forward strand.
TGTTCAGCTGCTAACGTGAATCCGGCAGAGAAGCGAGTGCCAGCCACGCTTCCTCTTGCAGCCTGTGCGATGCGCACCGCAGCTCGGTGCCCTGCCTTCGTGCTCTATGCTCTTCGCACCACGTCGCGCTTTCATTCTGCCGGAGTCGAGCCGTCGTCCTACTTGTCGCACAGAGCACTGCGCCGGCAGCGAAATGCTCCAGCCGACTGCTTCTGCCGAAACACGCCCTGGCCTATGCACTTTCCCTCGCAGCGGCATACAGCAGCACACTGGGTCTTTCTTGTCGTCCAAATGTAAAGGGAAAGCGTCTCAGCTCCGTCTGGCACAGAGAACAGTTTTAGGTCAACAAGCTCAGCCGGAGCTTACCCCGGGCGCGTGGAAACCTGCGTTTGCACCACGTGCCAGCGGCAGCCCTCTTTCTTTTACAGCCCGCACAGCGCCGTCAGAGCGCGGTGCTCTCTGCACCTTCCTTCTCGGTTCCAAGTAGCACGGCGAACCTTACAGCCTTGCAGGGGGGGAAGGCGCGGAATAGGCGTCTCGCGAAGAAGAACGTGCCAGGACGCAAAGATGTCCTGCCTTTTCTCCTCCTCGTTGCCCGAGTTGTGGTGCGGCGTGGAAAGTCTGGGCCAGCGAAAAGCCAATCCAGCAAGTGTTTCTCGCCTGACGCATTTCGCTGAGCGAGAGCTACGCGGACACTTTCGACTCTGGGAAACGGCAAGAGGATGTGATTGTACGTCGAGCTGAGGGAAATCCGTGCACGGCACACCGTGGCTGCGTGCAGTGTTCACGCTGAAGAGCGGCAAAGCTCCAAGCCATCGCTGCGCTTCAAGTTCTGTCCGGACCACAGAAGGCGAAGAACGGAGCAGCTGGGCACCGGGCTAACGTACTCAGTGGAGCGAATGTCAAGTGTCCAGCCAAGAGCTGCTTCACAAGCAGATTCAGCTGAGAATGCGCTGCCTGCTTCAGGACGGAAGGCGCAGCCCTTGCACTCCAGCACACAAGCTGGCCAGAAACAGGTTCTTGAACCTTCAGGGCTGCAGAGTCCACGCAGCTTGAGCACACCCAGAAGGACGCGTCCGGAAAGAAGGCGTTCCTCAAGTACCCCCCTTCTCCAAGCAGCCTTGAAACTGGGCACAACACACTGCGGCTCGGCGGCTTCCTTCTCAGATAGGCGTACCGTCACGTTATTCACTCTCGCAGCTCCGTTGCCCACTTGCAGCAGCTGCTGCTACCGAAGCAAAAGGCTCCAGAAGTAAAAGCCACTGCTGGGCTGCACGTTCGCCTTGCCTCGCGTAAAGCACCAGAAACCGTCCGCTGCACTCTGGATTGCCGTTCTCTGCCGCATCTACCGCTGTCACCTCTGCACCTCCGAGCATAAAGCTGGGCACAATTCTTTCCAGGGAAAGCTGGAAGAGAAATAGGTAGCAGCAGGAGTAGCTGCAAGTGGAACTTTCTGTGTTCAGCTGCTAACGTGAATCCGGCAGAGAAGCGAGTGCCAGCCACGCTTCCTCTTGCAGCCTGTGCGATGCGCACCGCAGCTCGGTGCCCTGCCTTCGTGCTCTATGCTCTTCGCACCACGTCGCGCTTTCATTCTGCCGGAGTCGAGCCGTCGTCCTACTTGTCGCACAGAGCACTGCGCCGGCAGCGAAATGCTCCAGCCGACTGCTTCTGCCGAAACACGCCCTGGCCTATGCACTTTCCCTCGCAGCGGCATACAGCAGCACACTGGGTCTTTCTTGTCGTCCAAATGTAAAGGGAAAGCGTCTCAGCTCCGTCTGGCACAGAGAACAGTTTTAGGTCAACAAGCTCAGCCGGAGCTTACCCCGGGCGCGTGGAAACCTGCGTTTGCACCACGTGCCAGCGGCAGCCCTCTTTCTTTTACAGCCCGCACAGCGCCGTCAGAGCGCGGTGCTCTCTGCACCTTCCTTCTCGGTTCCAAGTAGCACGGCGAACCTTACAGCCTTGCAGGGGGGGAAGGCGCGGAATAGGCGTCTCGCGAAGAAGAACGTGCCAGGACGCAAAGATGTCCTGCCTTTTCTCCTCCTCGTTGCCCGAGTTGTGGTGCGGCGTGGAAAGTCTGGGCCAGCGAAAAGCCAATCCAGCAAGTGTTTCTCGCCTGACGCATTTCGCTGAGCGAGAGCTACGCGGACACTTTCGACTCTGGGAAACGGCAAGAGGATGTGATTGTACGTCGAGCTGAGGGAAATCCGTGCACGGCACACCGTGGCTGCGTGCAGTGTTCACGCTGAAGAGCGGCAAAGCTCCAAGCCATCGCTGCGCTTCAAGTTCTGTCCGGACCACAGAAGGCGAAGAACGGAGCAGCTGGGCACCGGGCTAACGTACTCAGTGGAGCGAATGTCAAGTGTCCAGCCAAGAGCTGCTTCACAAGCAGATTCAGCTGAGAATGCGCTGCCTGCTTCAGGACGGAAGGCGCAGCCCTTGCACTCCAGCACACAAGCTGGCCAGAAACAGGTTCTTGAACCTTCAGGGCTGCAGAGTCCACGCAGCTTGAGCACACCCAGAAGGACGCGTCCGGAAAGAAGGCGTTCCTCAAGTACCCCCCTTCTCCAAGCAGCCTTGAAACTGGGCACAACACACTGCGGCTCGGCGGCTTCCTTCTCAGATAGGCGTACCGTCACGTTATTCACTCTCGCAGCTCCGTTGCCCACTTGCAGCAGCTGCTGCTACCGAAGCAAAAGGCTCCAGAAGTAAAAGCCACTGCTGGGCTGCACGTTCGCCTTGCCTCGCGTAAAGCACCAGAAACCGTCCGCTGCACTCTGGATTGCCGTTCTCTGCCGCATCTACCGCTGTCACCTCTGCACCTCCGAGCATAAAGCTGGGCACAATTCTTTCCAGGGAAAGCTGGAAGAGAAATAGGTAGCAGCAGGAGTAGCTGCAAGTGGAACTTTCTGTGTTCAGCTGCTAACGTGAATCCGGCAGAGAAGCGAGTGCCAGCCACGCTTCCTCTTGCAGCCTGTGCGATGCGCACCGCAGCTCGGTGCCCTGCCTTCGTGCTCTATGCTCTTCGCACCACGTCGCGCTTTCATTCTGCCGGAGTCGAGCCGTCGTCCTACTTGTCGCACAGAGCACTGCGCCGGCAGCGAAATGCTCCAGCCGACTGCTTCTGCCGAAACACGCCCTGGCCTATGCACTTTCCCTCGCAGCGGCATACAGCAGCACACTGGGTCTTTCTTGTCGTCCAAATGTAAAGGGAAAGCGTCTCAGCTCCGTCTGGCACAGAGAACAGTTTTAGGTCAACAAGCTCAGCCGGAGCTTACCCCGGGCGCGTGGAAACCTGCGTTTGCACCACGTGCCAGCGGCAGCCCTCTTTCTTTTACAGCCCGCACAGCGCCGTCAGAGCGCGGTGCTCTCTGCACCTTCCTTCTCGGTTCCAAGTAGCACGGCGAACCTTACAGCCTTGCAGGGGGGGAAGGCGCGGAATAGGCGTCTCGCGAAGAAGAACGTGCCAGGACGCAAAGATGTCCTGCCTTTTCTCCTCCTCGTTGCCCGAGTTGTGGTGCGGCGTGGAAAGTCTGGGCCAGCGAAAAGCCAATCCAGCAAGTGTTTCTCGCCTGACGCATTTCGCTGAGCGAGAGCTACGCGGACACTTTCGACTCTGGGAAACGGCAAGAGGATGTGATTGTACGTCGAGCTGAGGGAAATCCGTGCACGGCACACCGTGGCTGCGTGCAGTGTTCACGCTGAAGAGCGGCAAAGCTCCAAGCCATCGCTGCGCTTCAAGTTCTGTCCGGACCACAGAAGGCGAAGAACGGAGCAGCTGGGCACCGGGCTAACGTACTCAGTGGAGCGAATGTCAAGTGTCCAGCCAAGAGCTGCTTCACAAGCAGATTCAGCTGAGAATGCGCTGCCTGCTTCAGGACGGAAGGCGCAGCCCTTGCACTCCAGCACACAAGCTGGCCAGAAACAGGTTCTTGAACCTTCAGGGCTGCAGAGTCCACGCAGCTTGAGCACACCCAGAAGGACGCGTCCGGAAAGAAGGCGTTCCTCAAGTACCCCCCTTCTCCAAGCAGCCTTGAAACTGGGCACAACACACTGCGGCTCGGCGGCTTCCTTCTCAGATAGGCGTACCGTCACGTTATTCACTCTCGCAGCTCCGTTGCCCACTTGCAGCAGCTGCTGCTACCGAAGCAAAAGGCTCCAGAAGTAAAAGCCACTGCTGGGCTGCACGTTCGCCTTGCCTCGCGTAAAGCACCAGAAACCGTCCGCTGCACTCTGGATTGCCGTTCTCTGCCGCATCTACCGCTGTCACCTCTGCACCTCCGAGCATAAAGCTGGGCACAATTCTTTCCAGGGAAAGCTGGAAGAGAAATAGGTAGCAGCAGGAGTAGCTGCAAGTGGAACTTTCTGTGTTCAGCTGCTAACGTGAATCCGGCAGAGAAGCGAGTGCCAGCCACGCTTCCTCTTGCAGCCTGTGCGATGCGCACCGCAGCTCGGTGCCCTGCCTTCGTGCTCTATGCTCTTCGCACCACGTCGCGCTTTCATTCTGCCGGAGTCGAGCCGTCGTCCTACTTGTCGCACAGAGCACTGCGCCGGCAGCGAAATGCTCCAGCCGACTGCTTCTGCCGAAACACGCCCTGGCCTATGCACTTTCCCTCGC